>NW_028114207.1:0-92500 GCF_964289735.1 Phaethon aethereus | reverse complement strand
CCGGCACCGGCGCCTGGCATGGAATAGAACACCTGAGGGCTCACAGGGACATTCAGCAGCCACACAGCCCGGTTCAGTAAAGAAGCCAGAGGACCCCCCGCCGAGCCGGGGACGAATGGACAAAGGTGGGGGGCAGGGGGAGGGGAAGAGACGTGGCGAGGCACGCACCACCCCACCACCACAGCCACCGCCACCATCACGGCCCCCTTCGCTCAGCGGCGGGGGGCGGGGAGGACAACACCTCACATGCCACGGGACGCAAACTGGAGAGGAGACCACCCTGCCTGAACACCGGACCCCCACCCCATGGCTCCCCCTGTTATGGGGAAAGCATGGAAGACCCAGCCCACCGGGGGCCCTCTCCAACGCGACCCGGAATACCCCAGTGGTCAGGAAGGGGGAGACAAAAAAGGAAGCCACCACCCTCTTGGCCACAGTCCTGGGACCGGTGACAGCCCCGCAGCACCCACCCTCCACCCCCGGGATTGGCAAGCAGGGCAGGCCACGCAGCCGGCAGACACGGGGCCCTGTGCAAAAATGAGCAAGGGAGAGCAACGATGGCTGCAAAGGCATGCAATGCTGGCCTGAACGCTGCCACAGTTGGCCTGCCCTTGGGCCTCACCTCCAACACGACCACAGGGCGCTTCAGCAGGCTGAAACCGCCAGCATGAGCGCCACGATGGCCGCCGGGCGACTCCCGCGTCGCTGGCCAAACCACGGGGCCGTGCAGGCAAACCCTCCCGCCACCCCTCACGCCACCCACTGCCCTCCCCCCAGAGTACGGAATGGCACGGCCCCGACCCCGGCAAGCTCCAAGAGCAGCGTGTCGCGCCCGCGGCGGAGGCGCGACAGCGTCACCAGCTTTTGCCACGACGTAACCGGAGGCAGAGGAAAGCAGCGACCCCTTCGGCAGCTCTGAGGAGGCGGCGGGGGAGAGAGATCTACCCGACAGCCCCGGAAATCCGGCCAAGTCCCGCCGGAGCCGGGTAGACCTGCCGGCCCTTTGCGCCGGGCGCTCCAGCATGCGGCACCCCGCGCTCCCCGGGTCCGTGGATGAGGTGGCGGGCCAGGGGGTCGTGCCGGGGGCCCGTTTGGGGCCGTGCGCGCGCCTGCGAGGCCCGACCCGGGAGACGCGGCGGCGGGGTGGCGGGAGCGTCCGGCTGAACGGACGACGCCCCGGGCTTGTCTGCGCCGGCAGGCAGGCGTTAGCTCACTTCTACCGGTGGCAGCGGGCAGGGCTGCCCGGTCTACGCCGGGTGCAGGCAGGGCTGCCCGGTCTACTGCCGGAACCGGGCCCTGCCCGCACCCGGGCTCGGCCCCGGCCGCCCTTCGCCCGGTTCCGGCCCTCTGCCCGGCCCCGCGCGCCCCCTGCCCCGTTCCGAGGGAGACCCAGGGCCGACCTCCGCCCGGTTCCGGCGCCCGGCCTGGCCGCCCTCCGCCCGGTCCCGAACCGGATCCGCTTCCGGTTCCGGTTCGGGTTTGGGTTCCGGTTCCGGTTCGGGTTCCGGTTCCGATCCCGGCGCCGGTCCCGGCCCCGGCCCCGCGCGGCCCCGGGAGGCCGCAGCCGGCCGCCCTCCGCCCGGTCCCGAACCGGATCCGCTTCCGGTTCCGGTTCGGGTTCGGGTTCCGGTTCCGGTTCGGGTTCCGGTTCGGGTTCCGGTTCGGGTTCCGGTTCCGGTTCGGGTTCCGGTTCCGGTTCGGGTTCCGGTTCCGATCCCGGCGCCGTCGCCGGTCCCGGCCCCGGCCCCGCGCGGCCCCGGGAGGCCGCAGCCGACCGCACTCCGCCCTGTCCCGAACCGGATCCGGTTCCGGTTCCGGTTCGGGTTCGGGTTCCGGTTCGGGTTCGGGTTCCGGTTCCGGTTCGGGTTCCGGTTCGGGTTCCGGTTCGGGTTCCGGTTCCGGTTCCGGTTCGGGTTCCGGTTCCGGTTCGGGTTCCGGTTCGGGTTCCGGTTCCGATCCCGGCGCCGTCGCCGGTCCCGGCCCCGGCCCCGCGCGGCCCCGGGAGGCCGCAGCCGACCGCACTCCGCCCTGTCCCGAACCGGATCCGGTTCCGGTTCCGGTTCGGGTTCGGGTTCCGGTTCGGGTTCCGGTTCGGGTTCGGGTTCCGGTTCCGGTTCGGGTTCCGGTTCGGGTTCCGGTTCCGGTTCGGGTTCGGGTTCCGGTTCCGGTTCGGGTTCCGGTTCCGATCCCGGCGCCGTCGCCGGTCCCGGCCCCGGCCCCGCGCGGCCCCGGGAGGCCGCAGCCGGCCGCCCTCCGCCCTGTCCCGAACCGGATCCGGTTCCGGTTCGGGTTCGGGTTCGGGTTCCGGTTCGGGTTCCGGTTCGGGTTCGGGTTCCGGTTCCGGTTCGGGTTCCGGTTCCGATCCCGGCGCCGGCGCCGGTCCTGGCCCCGGCCCCGCGCGGCCCCGGGAGGCCCCAGCCGGCCGCCCTTCGCCCGGTTCCGAGCGAGACCACGGCCACTGGGCCCGCTTCCGGCCGTTTGCCCGGGTGCGGGCAGGGCTGCCAGGTCTACCGACGGAACCGGGCCCGCCTGCCGGAGCCTAGCGCCGGAAGCGGGCGAAGGGCGGCCGGCTGGGGCCTCCCGGCGCCGGATCCGGAACCGGGCGGAGGGCGGCCGGGCCGGGCGCCGGAACCGGGCAGAGGGCGGCCGTGTTCTCCCTCGGAACCTTGGACAGTAATCAGAGTCTGTTGTCCATTTTCCCGAACTTGTTTCAACAACCGCTTCAGGTGTTCATGTCGTAGTAGTTTTCTCACCAGGGTAAGATTCATTAGCAGATCCCGAAATAGAATATAATTTGATTGTACTAGTTGGTAAGATGTAACAGGATCTGAATAGATAAAGTCACATCCTACCATTTTAGTAAAGTTACAAACACAACTATTTGAGCGATTGTTAGTATCCACAGTAACATTATCTACAAACACAAAATCACAAGGGGTTCTCATACAAGCACACCCTTTTCCGATCTATACAAGCACAGTTTCAAGGGTTTCATTGGGATGTATTTCAAAATGACAAATGTTTTGTTCAGTGTCAAGACAAATGTCTTGGCCTTGGATGATACTACTTTCACAAATGAATCCCTGTTGTTCCCATACCACACATGCAGCAACATCAATAGTTTGCCGTCTTTTCATTCCGTTGGGCCCATACTCTATGCTCTAGAGGATAGAGTATAGCTCCGTTGTGATTTAATCCTAACAACGCGATGATTGGGTATATGGTATATACCGAAGTGTTGCGTATCGTTAAGACAAAAGCAGTGGCTTTGCCATCGGTAGGGTTGTAGGTAAAATTGACCAAATACCACCATGACTGGAATCTTCTCTCAAACGTAGTTGCATTATAATTGCTGCCGCCACAGATTGCGTCCATAGTTGAGCTTGGATACAACTAAGAGCTAGAGAAATATTATTTTGGGCTGCACCAAGTGCATCCGCAATCAATCGGTGGTCCCTTCCATCAATTCTTTCCCACTGAGGTAATATGCCAGATAAAAGCCATTGATTAGTTCCCAGTGCTACTAGAGAAGACTGCAATGGGTGTCCTAATTTGCTTAAATCACTTGTTGTTGTGCTCAGTTTATTTATGAGTATTTCAGCATCTATACTGTTTAAGACTCCCAGTCCTGTCCCTATAATACCGGTTGCATCTCTCCTTGTCCGTCTTGAAGAGACGAGGGTTCGCCCATGTAACCAGGCTAACCATCCTGCGTGGGATATATTTAGGAATGGTGAACAGGTTGGTTTAATTGTAGAGATGTTAATTTGCATCAACATCTCCGCTTGTTTGAGGGAGTATGACGGATTAAACAGCACTTGTTGCCAGCCTGTTGTTGCGTTAAGAGGCAGAGCAATTTGGCAGAAACTAAACCCCCTTGCTTTCCAGTCGATCCTCAGATATCAGAGGGACTGGGGGCGGCTGAGCTTAGGTTCTGAGTGATGCCCAAAGTCAGCGTTAGTAGTCCGGTCGCGCCCAACACCTTTGTTGGACTATCACGGGTCCGGATGCACTACTAACATCACACTACGTGCTCAGCCGGACACCTCCTGAACTAATACGGCCGCACTCAGAGGTACGGTCGCGTTCAGGGACCACACACGGCCGAGTCAATCAATAGTGCGATTTATTGAACACACGGCTGAGTCAATCAATAGTGCGATTTATTGAAGCAACAGATATACAGGTTCTTTGGATTGCCGGTGATAAATTCACTACCTATAAAGCACGTGCAAATGCTAAAACTACGAGGGACACTACTTGGCTATAAACGCGTTAAAAGATGTAAAGTGACTCTATATAGAGATTTCTAAGTTTCCCGGGAAGGCACTTGGTATGACCAAGGGTTCGAATCTTACCCAACGGCATCCCGATGGGGGGGAAGAGAGGCTCAGCCCGTCGACTGATCCCAGAAGTTAGAGTGGTACATGACGATGGTATCTTCCCTAACATCCAGCTCTTAAAACATTATTTTATAGTGTTTTACTTCGCAGGTGGAGCTTGAGTGACTCTAGTCATACATACCTTTATCAGGATTGGTGCAGAATTCTCTCGCTTCGCGTTTAAAGGTACAGACTAGGAAAAATTCAGTGCGCACACTCATTGAGGAGGGGTCGCACCTTGGGGGGGTGGTAGCTTTTGAGAGGGGTGTGCGTTTTAGTATTATAATGATATTATAATTAGCAAAGTTCACTCTAAGTACAGCACTTCATCAAAGTTGACAGGTCCTCGGCCCAGGACATTGTAAGCACAGCTTATCAATGTACATCCTGTGCATCCCTAAACTCCCCAGTTCACAGAGCGTAGCCACGAGGTCTCCACTCCGCTCCAGCCTCCATGTAATCTCTCCCAGAGTCAGCACACCAGGCGCCCCTGATGTTGCCAACATCCAAGGCCGTTCAGGGAGTCTCCATGGCACAGACCCGTTGTACGAGTGCTATGTTCCACCTGGTTTCAAGGCTGTTCTTAGAGGGTAAATTTCCAAAGTACCCCTCAGCGATTACTCCACACCTGTATATTTGATTATGTAAGGGCCTGTGTTGAAGATGAAGGGAGTTACACCAATGGGAGGCCGAGTGGGTACATTTTTAGATGTTCGCGGGGGTAAAGGTCTCTTATCCTTTGATGTTGCTGTATCAATCATAAATTCAAATATTAATTCCGTGCCTTCGGAACCCCAAAGGCAGTATACAATTACGGGTTTGGTCAGAGTAAAATTGTACCAACAATCCGAATTTGGTTCGGTTATTTTGTAACACTCGGTGTCGTAGTTCTTTGGTCTGGTAGAGTCGGTATGATATGCTTTAATTTCGGTTGGCCTATGGTAATTAGGTCCGTTAGTTACTCGGCGGCTGATTTGTATTGCCTGTCCTGAAATGGCTTGAAGTTCAGCCATCCGAAGAGGGTCATTCCAACTCCATTCATCCTTCGAAAACACTTCATCTCCATGTATGACTAGAGTAGAGAGATTTAAGTTCCTTTTGTTTTGTAGTGTTCCAACGCTCCCACTGTATCGTGGCAATGAATGGTCCCAAGGGTCATTACGAGATGTCATGGTGACAACGGGTATGTTCCTAGCTCCATATTTCAGGGTGTCAAATGGGGTGTATGGAGTTAGGCCTGGTGGTGTATCTGGGCTAGGTTCAATTATGTCTATTTTGAACCGAAAAAACAACAACCCTGTACAACGTTGTTGTGACGGCCCTAAACCTGTGTGGTGTTGTTGCCACGTACAAGTCACAATAGTGGGTTCCACCAGGGTAAAGTTATACCAACAATCCCATTTGTCAGCAACGCAAGACTTTGTGGCTACTGGGTTTCCGTATATTGCCATTAATGTGGCTTTCTCATGGGTTGATCCGTTAATCATCCTACACCCTATCTGGATTCCTTCTCCTGCTTTTCCCTTCAGGAGTGGAAGCCATCCGTTATCCCAGCTCCACTCACGTCTTGAAAACACCTTGGCGCCATGCATGACTGCAGTAGCTAAAGTTAAATTTTCTGGAATGATCTGTGTTCTCACCATTTCATTATACTTGGCATATGTTTGGGACAATGGTTATCTCGAATTACAAGTTAAAAGAAATTGTATTACAATTAAGGTAAAATGCCACATCACTAATTTCATCCATTGGATTGTGGTTTCACGTTGTCCATTCGGGATTCCTGTGTGTGAACACACAAGAAAAAAGGAAATATGCTCGGTCTTACTTAACCGGCAGGGTTAAAATGAGGGTGAAATTCACTGGGTGCTGATCCGGTGTGCTTTTCCTGAACGATCTTTGGCTTCCCAGGTGTAGGAATTTTTAGGGGTGGTCAGTACCATTGGTACCGGTCCAATTTAAATGGTATCTTTTTCCAATTCTGTTACCACCCCGTCAGTTCTCGCCAGCGCTGCTGCTGGCAGCGGGTACTGCCGAACATTGGTGCCTGCAGAACTCCACACAGTCCCGCCCGGGAGTTTCCTCATCTGCTCACGCAGCATGTTAAATCTTAGAATGGCAGCGTGTGCAGCACCCACCGGTACCTCCACCCTCGTTAACCTCTGGTCCCCTGGCAACCAGAGGGAAATCTCGGCAGCGGGGCATTCCTTTACCGCACCTTTCTATTCCTGTAAATTTAACCCTGTGTCGACTGACTCTGATATTTAGGGTTTGAGCAGGTTTTTTTTTAACAGGTTCAGAATTTTTAACCGAGAGCCATTGAACTGCTAATACCTGCCGGGCAGGGTGGCTCACTGCCCTCCCCGGGGATAGAAGTTGGGGGTTTTTTTGTTGTTTTTGTTGTTGTTGTTGTTGTTTGTTTGTTTTGTTTTGTTTTGTTTTGTTTTGTTTTTGTTTAGTTTAGTTTTGTTTTTTCCCCCCCCTCTGGACTTCTGCCGTATCAGTTGGATTACATTCTGGTGCAGAAGGTACACTTTCCTTGTGGGTTGGGGGTGGTTGAGCTGTAGGATTTTCCACAGCTAATTCATTCTTTTTGTTTAGAGATTGGATTAATGTACGGAGATCCTCTGTAGAGGTACCGCACAGAAATATGGGGGTACTTCCACATCCAGGACTTTACGCCTACACTTCCAATCTGATTTATATTTGGGGGTGCGTACTTGGCAAACTCGCTGGACATAGAGTCTGTGAGTTTTCCACCGGACAATCCGATCCAACCTGTTATAAATGATTTAGTCCCAAACAGGATTCCAATTCAAATTTACAATTTATTAAGCGAATAGAGGCAAGCAAACAGCGCTGGGTGCGCCGGGAGTCTCTGCTCCACCAAGACGCACGCGGTTCAGTTCCTGTTCCTGGTTTATATCCTCTCCGTTAATACATATTCATGAATAGGCGTGTCTTCTTCGGCGCATGCCCTCTTTTCCTGCTAGAGTCTTCTCGAATCTTCCTCGGCGTGCCCCCAGGATGACCCCAAACCTTATGCATGCACTTCCTTTACACAATACTATGCGGTCAGTGGTCAAACTGGTTTGAGCTGATATACCAGCCAAGTAGTTTAACCTTCTCCTGTAAAACACCCCTTTTTATGGTGCAGGAGAGATCCATAAAAGTCCAGAAGATTGCACTTCATCACACGAATCAGATGAACATATTTCACACCTCTAAGTATGGATCTGCATGTGGCCCACAATCTAGTAATGTTTCTTGCATATGGACCACCCCTGATCATAAAAGACGTTTTAAACAATGGGTGAAGAGACCCCATTATACCATGTCATTGGAACCAGACAGGCTATGGAATTGTATAAACAAGATAAATTGTTACAATATGGATGATTATCTATGGATACCGTTTGCCTCAGACCTCCATCACGCCTTAAGAAGTATATGCCTGTGCCACAATTACAGTGCTCCAATCCCTAGCTTACAGACAGCATGTCAGATAGAATCCTCTAAACACACGGCTAGTAAATGTAGGATTCCTTCCCAACATTATAAAAAACGGATGCAAGACTCATGAGCCAGTAGTAAAGAGCACAAGTACCACTCTAATGTATCCTGCACTGCTTGAGACCGTATGGGTATGTTCTAATGAAGAGATATCAGATTACAGTCAACCCTATTGGGATGGGTTAGAATGCACTTTAGGAATTCCACAAGTTTATCTCCCATAATAGCTTTTAATCATACTCAGGAGTCATTCACTGTAGTCATTCATGAAACCAAGAGGGTACAGAACAAAGAGAAATGTATTGCCCTCCGTGTCACGGCCAAGCTATTATACAGCAGGGATGAGAGTAAGCTTAGCAATGGGATTGTTTTGGACTTCTTCGGCTGTGATAATTGAAAATTGATTATATCTAGAATATCTACCATGGCAAGGAGAGACTCTAGCTAATTGTATGCAGCCAGCCAGCAAGGCTAAGCAACACCCAGCTTGTACCCACGAGCAGCCTCACAGATGACTTTAGAAAATCAATTAGCATTGAATATGGTACTACTAAAGGAGAACAGCGTTTGTGGATGGCTGAATAACACCTATCCTGGCAAAACCTGCTGTCAATTCCAAATGTGTCCGCTACTCTGCATCAAGCTAGAGATGAAATGCAAAAAACTGTGGACCAAACCCATGAGCTCAATGAGAAGATGAAACCAAGCAACTGGCAATGAACTAGGTGGATTTAAAATATTTTCAGTTGGCTCAGATTAAAAGTTAGTGGATGGGATCATAGTCTAACCCAGTATGTATTAATGTTTATCATAATGATTGTTATTGTCCGTATTTGATTGTCACGTGTGAAATCTATGATAACTAGAGCTGTAACCATGCGTGTTAAGAGGATTCACATCTATGATCCTGAATACATCCCTTTAATACCATCCCCTATTATAAATTGCGACGAGCGAGGGAAGGCAAGCAGTCGACTCAATATGAGTGATAAGGCAAGCTTCAACTTTATTGCAAAACTTTACACATATTTATACACTAAGTTCTACCTTATGCATACTTGTCTTACAATCATTGGCTTAGCCCTAAAGATTGCATTATCATACTCCTCCTACTTGCGGTTACTGCTACGTGGTCCGGGTTCCATCCTGTTTTTCTTATACAGTGCTGCTTCTTAGCTGTTTACCACAGCTCCTTCTCCTCAAGGCCGAGCCCTGCAGATGTCCAGCTGTTTACCAGCTTCCCAATGCCACAGCTCCCTCTTCTCAAGGCCGAGCCGTGCAGATATCTAGCTGTTTACCAGCTTCTCAATGCTGCAGCTCCTTCTCCTTAAGGTCGAGCCGTGCAGAGTGATCCCAACAATAAATTACCAACCAACAAGAGAGGATGAAAACACAGGAAGGAGAGATGAATGCCTCGACCCACCTAAATACAAATTACACAATGTTCCTCTTAGTGAGTTGTGACTAAGGTCACAGGGTGGATAATGTGGGAAACCACTGTGGGTCTGTAGGGAGTAGCAGGGTTTGACTGGAGCAACACGCTCCTCTTCAAAAGCAACCCTGATGGGTTGCAGTCAGACAGTCTCATAACTGACTATTGTTGAGTGATGTCTGGGATGAGGCGAAAGCCTTGCAGCCTGATGTTCTACGGCAAGGCCACAAAGACCTCCATCAAACGTGAGTAAGCTGACCATTATTAATAACTGAAATTCTTATTAACTATTCATTCCTATTGATCGATGTTATTTGAGTTATATAGTATCTATCGGTCTACAACAAATAAATGAATAAAAAATTAATGAACTGATTAAGTTTTTATTAATCAAATTAGTCTAAATCAATCATTAATAATTACTTATTAATAACAGTCGTTACCTATTAAGATCGATTATTTTATTTATTAGTATTTTGTGGTACTGCATTAACACTACTGTCCTCCAGTTACTTATCATGTATTTTTTTTTCTTTATCATCACTCTGATTTACTGTTGTAATTATCTACTATCAATTCATCATTATTAATTATCATTAATTACACGTGCTACACGACGGCTCTGTTCCTCACCTAGAACTTGTTATCAGTAAAGTAGTTCCTTATTAACGTGATCTTAATCCACTGGATGTTAATTCCAGTAAATATTAATCTGTATTGCTCTATCGCTAATCATTACTTCGTATATTAATTACCGGTTAATGAATTATTTATTACATTCATTAACCATAGGTCGGTGTATGTTAATCCATCAAGAATTAGCAGAGAGTGCCAGATCAGCATTTGTCCTAAACCTGCTCTCCCCACTCCCTCCTCCCAAACCGCCCGCCTGCCCTCACCCCGGAGAGTTCTGTGTAAAGACACCCACACGCACCCTGCACACCCCCCGTTTCTTTTTGATTGTCATTTTTTTAGCTATTTATTTATCTAGCCTCCCTCCCCCTTACCTTTTCTTACTCTTCTCTCTCACCACCGGGGACCGGGGACCGGGGACCAGGCAGAGGCGGCGGTGCCCAGCCCCAGCCGCCCGCCCTCCCCACCCCACCGCAGCGAGCCCCATTGCTACAAGGCCGCCAGAAGTTAATCTGCTTATGTGTAAACGTGGTGGCAGCTGAGGTATGTTTAAGAATACTGGTAAGTGTTGCTAGAAACCTACAAATATTTTCCGGGTGTTAACCGCGGGGTGCCAGCTTTGTGGGCCTACCACCCAGCACCCAGCTCTGCGCAGGTCTGGAATAAACCGGTATCTCGTCTCGGTGTGTGAGACTGGCCTATCGCACGCCGGGAAACGAAACCGCCTTTTCGGACACCACCATCAGCAAAGCAGCGACCCCGCTTTGCCTGAGGCTGCTGGGCCTGTCCTCTGGGCGCTGCTCACCACTGGAACGCATCCCGCTGGCGACGGACACGCCGACGGCCGCTAGCGAGAGGCGCGGCCCACCTCTCCGGCAGCCGGAGCCCGGCCTCGGGGACGCAGGTCTCTGCCCAGGCCGAGGCACGGGGCTGCTGCTTTCCCAGGGACGGCTTCAACCGGGAGCCGAGCCGAGCACATCGCCCGCAGGCGGACACCGAGGCGGGCCACAGCGCAGGCTGTAGCAGAGAAGGCGGCGTTGTCCACAGCGTTACCAGACTTTTTCGTTTCTTACTGCGTGCACACCCGCCACACACGCTCCCAAACCGGCCCCGGCACGAACCCCTCGCCCGCGGCCACACGCACACACGGAGACACCCCCCCTCCCCCTTCCGCCAGCAGTTTTGCCGGCCCGGGGAAGGAAGGAAGGCGGGAGACTTTAGGACCCCGCGGCGTCCCTGCCGCACCCGTGCCCCCCTCCCGCCTTTCGTCCTCAGTCCGTCGGTCGGCCAGTCCGTCGGTCAGTCACCCTGCTGAAGGTATGCGAGGCACAAAGCGGGGGTATTGTTTAGGCTCTGTCAGGAGTCAACGAGGCGCAAGCCTGAGGGAAGGAACAAGGCAACCGCAAAGGGAACGCAACTGCCGACCTTTGAGTGAACTATCCTAAGTAACATCTAATTAACATCGACTCGGCATAGCACAAGCCTGCCCTCCGGTAGGGGAAGACCCCTACCCACAGAAGCCCCTTCCTCACGGGGCACGCGCAGTAAAAAAGGAGGACGCTGTCGCCGTGGAGACGAGGCTTGCGGGAACCAACAGGCGCAAGGGCGCCTGCGCCAGCTCTCAAAAAAATAACGGTGACTTGTTGCTCGGAGCGTAGAAATATTTTCCCTGCGTTAACCGAGGCGCGCCAGCTTTGTGGGCCTACCACCGGCACCCAGCTCGGCGCAGGGGCGGAAGAAAAGCCGCCGTCTCGACTCCGTTTGTTTCCCGGCGCTCTGCGCACCGGGTGACGGAACCCGCGTTTGGCACAACAGCCCCGCTGCGCGCGGGCCGCCGCCGCCGCGCGGTGAAAACCAACGAACGCGAACGGCGGGGGAGGTGAAAAACGAAAAGAGAAAAAAACCCCCAACCCAACCGACCCAAACAGAAACCTCCGAAAAGCGCCGCCATCCCCCCTCCCCCAGCCAGCCTCTGCGCCAGGCTCCCTCCCCCGCCGCCGGGGGGGCCGGTTGCCGGGCAGCGGGGCACGCGCGGCTGCAGCCCCCCTTGCCCCCCGCTGCTCCGGGGCGCCGGAGAGTCTCCGGCCGGGGGGGGCCGCACCCACCGGCCTGCGGGTCCGGAGCTGCAGCGCAGGGAGGGGGAGCGCGCGCGCGCGGTGGGGGGGTGGCTGAGTGAGTCTGAGCGCGCGTGTGTCGCGGGGGGGGGCGGTGTCTGCAGGATCGCGGGCGCAGACCTTAATATATTTATTTTTAACAACGGCTTGTTTAGCCTGGGGAAGTGGAGGGTCAGGGCACTGCAGTAGCTGCAGCCTGCAGCTGCTTGAAGAATGGTTTTGTGATAAATGATTTAGTCCCAAACAGGATTCCAATTTAAGTTTGCAATTTATTAAACAAATAGAGGCAAGCAAACAGCGCTGGGTGCGTCGGGAGTCTCCGCTCCACCAAGACGCACACCTTCACTTCTTACAATTCCTTCCTTTATACTTCTCTAGGCTTCGTTTCTTGCCTTTCTCCGCCTTTTTCTTGGAAGACGACTCTTTCTTTAAGTACGTCACCACTTCCCCGGTCTGCGCATGCTTCATCTTTTTCTAGGTGGTCGTCCGGTGGTCGTTGGGAGGAAGATGCTCCTCTTCGTCAGTGCACCCTACATGACCTCTCTGTTTGTGCAGGCGCTCCGTTATTCCACTTATATTATGCTACCTTATTTGGCTATACATTTTCTTGACATTTCTGCGGTTATTTACAACACTGGTTTGCACTAGTATATCAGGAACTAACTTACATATCAGGAGGCTACATAAGCTTCACATATCAAGGGAGTTACCCAAACTATACTTATCAGGAAGTTACATAAAGACTGCCACTCCCCTGTTTATGGTCATGCCCTACATATATTCCTTTATTTCAATATAAATGACATTTGCTTCAAGCTTATATTCACTAGATTTTCTTTACACGAATCGCTCATTCCTCACAATCCCCCGTTTTCTTTTTCACCACTGTGATTCGTGTAAAATTTATTTAAAGTTTGTTTGATGGGTATTAACTCGGGTTCCTCTATATGTTTTACCAACATTAAAACATGTTTTCTCTCACTCTGTGTTGGTTCTATTGGAGTGGCTGTAAATTTCATTCCATTAATCGCAGAAGCTACAGCTTGTGAAAGACAAGGAATTAGACATGGTATTATTAACATACCTCCAAACAATCCTAACAAAACGATAATGATTTTTGTTACCCAGTTTCCTGAGAATAAATTTTCCCACGTTGTCCATAGTCCTTGGACATTTATTCCATTCCACGTTTGGACTGGCACATGGGCTACTTTTTTCATTTCTCTTACTAATTCATTGATGGCTTTTCCTTCATCATTTATCTCTAAACAACAATTTGTGAGATTAAATTTTCCACAGACTCCTCCTTCCTGTGCTAGTAAATAGTCTAGTGCGAGTCTATTTTGATATAGGGCTGTACGCATTTTAGTATTTTGTTTAGCCACCAATCCTAGAGCATTACCCGTTTTATTTACAATTATTTCTACTACAGCTTGCAACCTGATTATTCTATTCAACATATAAATGGGGGTCCTATATCCCCAGGACCCATCTTCTGCCCATGTCGCTGGGTCATAATATGCTATTATTCTTTCAGGTGGCCACTCATTATCTTTCCATTTTCCTATTTGTAGCTCTCTTTTTCCCCTTCGGTTGTGAGTTTCTAATGCGTCTGTATATACCAGTACCCCTAGGCGTTCTCCTCGGTTTATAGGTAATAAGAGAAAGCTTGGCCGTATAGTTCCTAACACGCACGCTCCGGTCCAATTTTTTGGTAATCGGGTATATGCAAATTTTCCACAGATCCAATATTGCCCTTCTGGACTTGACCACCCTTTATCAATAGTGGTTCCGTTGGTCCAATTCGCATGATTTTTACTTATTTCTTGGGCAGTGCCCCATTTATCCTACTTTTGGTAAGTACTATTCCAGTTATATCCCCCTTCACATACTAAATATCCGACTGGTTTACTCCCAGCGTCATTTTGCCAACAGCTTCTTCTTATTATGCTGGTTTGTAATATCCATTGTTGTTTCCTGACCTGAGTTGATATGTTCTAAACATTAGGGTCTGGTATGTTGCTCTCTTGGGCCTCCCAGGGCCAATTCTCTCCTGATTAGTTCCACCACATACATAACAATTAGTTACATTTAGTGACTTAGCAATGTTCTCAGCAAGATTTACAAATAGATTTTTAGCCACTGTGGGAATTTCATATTTCGTTCCTGTTTCCATTTCATGACAAAATGACTTAAATAACAGTCTATGCTGCACCGATTCTCTTTTCTTTCATTTCAATATTAATAACTACACCTGGGTCTTCTCCAGGTCCATATATCTTAAGTCCAATTTTGGTTATTTTTTTCTGTTTCCAAATTTCTAAATTTATAAGGGTTAAATTTACTAAATTACAGGTACAGGTTGTACAATTATTGTCTGTTTGTACCCTTGTGATTGAAGCTTGTAAATCCCCACATTGGCTGTCATATCCCCAGCTTGCAGTATCCTAACATACACAAGACCATCCCCTTCTTCCACATAGGTGTGCTGACTGATATCTCACCGTTTGACTAGGTACATAATCAGGATTTATCTGACATTGACGTCCACCTCCACCTGGGCAAATATATTTTGGTTGATTACTATAGCATCATCTCCACTCTACACTCCCACAATTAATATCCAGATCATCATCTATAATATCGCATGCATCAAAAATTACCGATACTGATGTGCTCAAATTGGCCATATCCTTACTTATTCCAATTAATCTTCCTACTTCCGAATTTGTTTTCATTTCTACCCACTATTGATAAAGAAGTTCCTTTGGATCGTAACAAACAGTATCATTTTCCACCGAGCATTTCTTATATTGTGTTCCATTGTATATACAACTCCCGTTCTGTTTCCCTTTGCACTCGTAATAGGTGTGGTACATTAATGTTTTATTACTTACTCGTCCGTGCTGGGCGGTTCTTATGCACTCGGTGCAATTTTGATTACCTGTCACCAGGTTGGTGAGTCCGAGTAAAATCAGGAGAGGTCCGGTAAGGGATCTCATGGTCGGAGGCATCAGCTACAAGGGGTGCTCGTCCTTGACTGGCCTTACTTGGTCGCGACTGAGAATCCCCACCCGGTCTTGCCCTCTCCCCCTTCTCAAGCGGACTTCTTTATTTCGATGACAGTAATAAATCTTACCCACCAGAAATCTCCTATAGGAGTAGTCTGTCCACACTGAATGCAGAGGAAACTTCAGCTTTGAATTTGAAAACGTCCCTGTTAGCCTCTGTGGGAAATGATATATTTGTTACACAGGTTACACCTAACCCTCAATAATCATACAACATGGTTTACAGAGTGGACATAAACTTAGTCCTGCCCGATAATTGCTTAATGCTATAGTCTTTAATTCGTGATCATTTCTCATACGTTCATTCCCTTTTTAATGTTATTTTTGTGGTTCCAGGTTGTAAAATAACTTTCCAGTCTTTCATGGGTCCTTTTACTCGAGTCGCGTGCGTCCACCCCTTTTCCGCGGTCCAGATGGCAGTATCTGTAGTTAACAATACAACAAAGGGTCCTTCCCATGAAGGAACTAAAGTTTCTTTCTTCCAAGTTTTGATCAGTACCTTATCCCCTGGTTTGAATTGATGGATTGCAAACCCCAAAGGTAGGGTTTGTGCCATTATTCCTATATCTCTTAGTTCTTTCAACCTTTCTCCTAAAATGATAACATATTTCCGAATATTATAATCTTCCACTACATTGTTTCCCTCGGAGATAGGGCATGCCGTATAAAACCTAATATGGCGATAATCCAGTCTCACTGTGCGGTTTGATCCTTATGTTAAGAAGGGCTAGCGGTAAACATTTAGTCCATGGCATCTGTGTTTCAACCATTAGCTTCGCTAGCTCTTGCTTTATTGTTTGGTTTATTCTTTCTATTACTCCCAAACTTTGAGGATGCCATGGGGTATGATATTCCCATTTAATACCTAATGATTGGCACAAGGATTTTATAATTTTAGAAGTAAAGCGAGTGCCTTGATCAGAATCAATATATTGTATTATCCCATACCTGGGGATTAGGTGTTCTAGTAAAATTTTATCACCGTCTGAGCTGTCGCTCTTGCTACAGGATAGGCTTCGACCCATCGTGTTAAATGGTCTACTATAACTAACAAATATTTCAATCTTCCTATTCTTGGTAATTTGGTAAAGTCGACTTGAATCCTTTCAAACGGTCTATAAGCTAGTTTTCTTCCTCCCATGGCCACTTGTTGAAACACGGCCTTATTTGCCCTTTGACAAGTTAAACACCCTTGTGTAATTTGCCTTGCTATTTCAAAAAATTCCAATACAGCCAAACTGTTTAAGGAAATGATCACTTAACACTTTTGTACCCCAATGTGTTTGCGCGTGTAAGCGTTCTAATACCTGCCTAGCGTAAGCTTTTGGCAACATCTCTCGCTCATCAGGTAATGTCCATTTCCCTTGTTCCACTCTAGCTCCTATTTTCTCTAATTTTGCTTGTTCCTCCAGCGTAAACTTTTTCTCCTTTTCCTCTTATCCTCTTCCACTAGTGTCCTCCTTTGTTTGTGTATGATTAATTTTAACAGTTTCAATCCTCAAGGCTGCTTCCTGAGCCTCCTTATCTGCTAAATTATTTCCTCTAATTCGATAATCTAATCCCTTTTGGTGTCCCCTCACATGCACCACGGCTATTTCCTTTGGTTCTCTTAACACTTTTAAAATTTTACTATCAACTCCTGATGTATTAAGTTCTTTCCTTGAGTGTTAATCAAGCCTCTTTCCTCCCAAATTTTTCCAAAAGTATGGACTACTCCATATGCATATTTGGAATCTGTGAATATGGTCCCTCTTCTTTCTTTTAATAATTCCAGGGCCCTACATAAGGCATAAAGCTCACAAGCCTGAGCTGACCATGATGGACTCAGAGGTCCTGATTCCACAAGTTCTAAGTCCTTGTCAATTTTTGCATATCCTGATTTTCTCTTCCCTTCTATTACTTGGGAGGATCCATCTACAAACAATTTTTCTCCTCCCTCCAATTCAATATCTCTAAGATTGAGCCTTACTTTTGTCTGGGATTCTATAACTTCTAAACAATTGTGTTATAGCACTACTGCTTCTGAGGGTTCCCCAAACCGGAACTGAGCGGGGCTCTGGGCAGAGGTGACTCCTAATTCCAAATTAGGTGAATCTATCAAGATGGTTTCATATTTCAAAAGTCTACTATCTGTCAACCATTTCTCTGTCCTCTGTTGGAGGACATTCCTAACATTATGTGGCGTATATACCTTTAGAGGTACACTAAAGGTAATTTTCCTAGCTTCCTCTATCAATAATGCCATAGCAACTAGGGCTTGGAGACATGCTGGCCACCCCCTGCTCACCGAATCTAACAATTTGGATAAATATCCCACCAGTGTGTGTGGGTTTTTTGTGGTTTTTTTTTTTTGTTTTGTTTTGTTTTGTTTGGGTTTTTTTTTTTTTTTTTTTTTTTTCCATTCCCTTTTTAGTCTGTGGAGGTCTTAGGATTAAAATACCAGAAACCCGGTCAGGATCTGATTTCTTTTTTTTTCCTTTGCTTAACCAATGTCCCAAATATTTTACTTCTTGCTCTATAAATTGTAATTTCGAGCAGGACACTTTTAATCCCTTTTTCTCTAAAAAATTTAACAATCTAATGGTGGCTTTTCGGGTCTCCTCTTCAGTTTCTCCTGCTACCAGTAAATCATTCACATATTGTAATAATTTTTCCCTCCTCGTGTACTGTAAAACCTTGTAAGATTTTCTTTAAGGTCTGTCCAAACAAATTTGGTGACTCCGTAAACCCTTGTGGTAGCACAGTCCACCTTAATTGTTGTTCTTCGTCCTGTTTCGGGGTCTTCCCATTCAAAGGTAAAATAATCTCTGAACCCCTTATCCAAAAGACAGGCCCAAAAGGCATCTTTCAAATCTATTACACTATACCAAATATGTTTAGGAGACAGGTGACTCAATAAAGTATAAGGATTTGCCACGACAGGGAATTTGGTGATTGTTCGCCGATTCACGGCTCTCAAATCCTGTACCATCCTATATGTACCATCTGATTTCTTTACAGGGAGTATCGGGGTATTGTGGGGTGACATACATGGTTCCAAAGTCCCATTTTTTAGTAATTTATCCACAATAGGTTTTAGACCTCTCCGGCCTTCTATAGATATAGGATATTGTTTAATTCTAATTGGCTTATGAGGGTCTGTTATTTGTACCTTGATGGGTTCCATATCTAATCTCCCAACATCTCCTTCCTTATACCATACTTGGGGGTCAATTTTTTCCTCATCAAGTTGGGTTAAGGTACATAAGTTAATATATAACCGATCTCCTTGGTTCTGAATAGTTAGGTTTAGTTTTAAAATCAAGTCCCTCCCTAATAGGTTATATTCTGCTTCTGGTAATAAAAGTAAATCATTTAAACAAATTTTTGTCTCTGTCTCAATCTCTACTTCTTCTAAGATGGGGACTTTGAAGGGTTCTCCTTTTGCACCTGTTACTGACATCTGGGCTTTTCCTTTTCCTACCCCTTTTGGGAGTTTCTGAATCGTTGACCTTTCAGCTCCAGTATCTACTAAAAATAAAAATTCTTCTTTTTGGGGACCTACTAATAGTTTTATCAAGGGCTCTGTTGATGTTGAGGTCCCCAGAAGATACAGCCCCTAACACCCCTAATCCTCTTTGAACATTTTCTCATCCCATTCCCGTTTACGGCAGTTTTTCTGAACACGTCCCTTTTTGTTACAATAGTAACAGATGGGAGTTGTGGGTCTGTCTTGATGAGATTGTCCCTGGGGTGGCTGTTCTGGTCTCTTATCTTTTTTTCTCTCCCAGCTGAGTCTTACTCCTCTGACTTTCCCTCACTGCTGCTACAAAAATTCTTGCCTCTGCTTCTTGTTTTTCTTCGTCCCTCCTGACATAAACCTTTTGAGCTTCTCTTAGTAATTCTTCCAACCCTCTCTCTTGCCAGTCCTCTATCTCCACCCAGAGGTACTTCCCGTAAAGGATACAAAGACGCTCTGGGTGCTCAGTTTGGGATCCTCCCCTTAGAGTTGAATTCGACCCTGGGGCCGTAGGGGAAGTCATCAAATTTGGTGACGGTATTTGACGGGTAGCTGGATTATACGGGGGAGGTAAGTGATCTAGGGGGTCCCAATCCTTCTTTTCCTTTTCCATGTTGTCGTGGTTTAGCCCCAGCCGGCAACTAAGCACCACGCAGCCGCTCGCTCACTCTCCCTCCCACAGTGGGACGGGGGAGAGAATTAGGAAAAACCTCGTGGGTTGAGATAAACACGGTTTAATAGGACAGAAAGAAAGAAGGGAACAATAATGATAATACCAACAAAGGAATGTATAAGAACAAGTGATGCCCAATACAGAAATTGCTCACCACCCCGTGATCGACAGCCCGTCCCCGAGCAGCGATTTCCGCCCCCCCGGCCAACTCCAGTTTATGTACTGGGCATGACGTCGTATGGTAGGGAATATCTCTTTGGCCAGTCTGGGTCAGCTGTCCCGGCTGTGTCCCCTCCCAGCTCCCCGTGCACCCCCAGCCTGCTCGCTGGCAGGCCAGCACAAGAAGCTGGACTGTCCTTGACGGCTCAGCAACAACCCAAAACATCAGCACATTATCAACAGTTCCTCATCCCAAATCCAAAACACAGTCTCACACTAGATTCTGTGAGGAAAACCAGCTCTATCCTGGCTGAAACCAGGACACATGTGTTGCTCCCCTACGGTCTTATTTTTCCCTACTCCTGTTTTAAGATGAAAAATGCCCACACAGGCCTTTATCCATAAACTAGCATACTCGCTCTCCTCTTGGCAAAACGGTTCCTTAGAATTTACATACAGGTTTAGCGCCTGACAAACCCAATCCTCAAATGACCCAAATACAGGCCAAAAAAAACGTGGGGTCTCAAGGGGTTCTTTGGCCATTTTACCATACAATATTTAACTAATTTCTCTTTTGTCTTCCCTTTTCCAGGGCCCTTATTATTCCAATGTTTTAACATTATTCCTAATGGAATCTCCGGAGGTATTTTTAGTAATTCGCTCCCTTTCTTCTGGTCCTGGGTTCTCGATTTCGTCTGACCCATCTAGGAATTTTTACTGTGGCAATTCCTACAGCCCTTGGTTACCAAGCAGAGTGTCTTGCAGGGGGTTTCAAACTTGTCACTCACCTATGGATCCTATAAAAATCGCTTCGGTCCTTTACCGGCCAAGTCCCTCGCGGGAGATTGGAACCGCGGTTAGAAGACCTCCACAATCGCTTCGGAACGAGGTTCCGTCTCAGTCACACTCTTACACACACAGGCAACCGAATCCCACCCAACCGAACGGTATACACCTTAAATACTTACAACCCCGTCGTCTTCGTTCGGATCTTCGCGCGCAGAATTACGGGCAAAATAAACTGCTGCAGCCGGCAAGGGAGCTCATAAAAAATCAAATTCTTTGCTTGCCCCTATTTGGGTTCAGGATGGTGTTAGTCCCGACCCGATCAGGAGCCACCAAATGGTGGGGCGCCCCTCCTAGATCAAGTCAGTATTCAGGAACCAAGACCATCCCGGACGAGTCCCCAGTTGTGATAAATGATTTAGTCCCAAACAGGATTCCAATTTAAGTTTGCAATTTATTAAACAAATAGAGGCAAGCAAACAGCGCTGGGTGCGTCGGGAGTCTCCGCTCCACCAAGACGCACACCTTCACTTCTTACAATTCCTTCCTTTATACTTCTCTAGGCTTCGTTTCTTGCCTTTCTCTGCCTTTTTCTTGGAAGACGACTCTTTCTTTAAGTACGTCACCACTTCCCCGGTCTGCGCATGCTTCATCTTTTTCTAGGTGGTCGTCCGGTGGTCGTTGGGAGGAAGATGCTCCTCTTCGTCAGTGCACTCTACATGACCTCTCTGTTTGTGCAGGCGCTCCGTTATTCTACTTATATTATGCTACTTTATTTGGCTATACATTTTCTTGACATTTCTGCGGTTATTTACAACACTGGTTTGCACTAGTATATCAGGAACTAACTTACATATCAGGAGGCTACATAAGTTACACATATCAAGGGAGTTACCCAAACTATACTTATCAGGAAGTTACATAAGGACGACCACTCCCCTGCTTATGGTCATGCCCTACATATATTCCTTTATTTCAATATCAATGACATTTGCTTCAAGCTTATATTCACTAGATTTTCTTTACACAAATCGCTCATTCCTCACAGTTTCAGGGACAATGGAGCTTTTCTTAGTAGCGGGAAGAGCAAGAAACCTCCACAAATTACAGCTGGGAAGGTTCTGTCTGGATGTGAGAAAAAATAATCCTCACTGAGAGGGTAGTCTTGTGCTGCAAGAGATCACCCAGAGGGAGTCTGGATTATCCCATGGCTTTGTGTTTCAAGGAGCAGCTGGTGAGGGTGGAGAGCCATCAGTGAAGGCATAGAAATGCCAGGGTGAGAGCTAGGTGGGAAAGCAAGATGGCTGTCAGCAAGCTGAAGGGAAAGAGGTGAGGCATGGGACAGTGTAGGGCAGCCTGCATAGAGATGGCCAAGGGTTCTAGCAAGACCGAGAGGTCCAAAAGGACTGAGGTCTTTGTCGTCTTGACTATAGCAGCTGTCTCTACCACCAGGGCCAGTGAGACAAAACTTTATTCTTCTCTTCTCAGAAACTGCCTTCCCAGGACCTGGGCTCAGGGTTTGGCCTTGCCTGCTTCATAAAACGAACCAAGGGTTTTCTCAGCATTACAGCCACCTGTGCAGTGCCCTTGCCTACCTGCAGTCACCGTCTCCAAGTATCTGCTCTAATGAGTCAATGAGGAGCCTTTGGCAGTAATGGGTCTCATTAAGTCCCATTAATGCTTCAAGGTATTTTGGGGTTTGCTTCTGGCTTTGACTTCTTGAGAGGTTTGTTCAGTCTTCTCCCAGTATCTGAGGTTCACGGACTGAGCCCCAAATACACCATGGGGCTCCTTAAAACACAGAAAGCCCTAACAAGTCATGCCTCTTCCTGTAACGTTCTCCACGTCTGCAAGACTCGTATAGCTAATCTGAGTTGTTTCATAGCATGGTTAAGAAGGAAGATTTCAAAGTGCACCTAATAAAGTTATTTTTAATTTTAAAGGCGGTATTTTGTTAATTTCAGTTTAAAGAAGTGATAGAAGCATTATCCAACTGATATGGATCCTGAGTGTCAGGAGCGTCTCCTGAGGAGGTCTGGACAGGTAGGAAAAGCAGTCCCTTGAGATCTGACACTGGGTGGACAACCTTGCTCCTCACCTCCCCAGACTCCCCACCTGTCGTTGGCCACCTGGGATTTACATCACTTTCCCTTCATCAGACTTCTCTGAACTCTGGGAGCTGAATGTTAGAGCTCCATTGCACCATCTCCCACCCACTTTCCTTAGAGGACTGGCTGCACACAGGCACAGAAGGATGTTTCCCATTTGCAAGCAAAGCAAAGTAAAGCACGATCAAGTGTCTTAAGCAATAAAACACTCCTCAACCATATACTAAGTACAAGCTGCCTCTAATGAGGTCGCCTTTCTACAAGGGATGATCTTACGAGAAATGTTTTAGATAGATAGATAGATAAAGGTAGATACAATTAAAAGAGTTGGCTAAAGATACCGTTATACTACTGAAAGACAGGCAGGCTTTTAGTCCCTGAAGCTCAAAGCAGCAGTGTGGGTGGGAAGTATCTGAATGAACAAAGAGTAAGGGAAGGAGAACAATGGAAAGGGCCTTTGTCTAGACAGTCTGCTGAAAACATTACTTCAGAAATGGTCATTGTATCAGCACAGGTGAAAATATATGAAAGATTAGAATTATTAACTACAAAAGACATTAACCACTTGATCCAGTGTGGCCTGGCAGCAAAGGCAGCCAGCAGTGTCCTGAAGTGTATAAAGAGGAGCCTCGCCAAAAGAGTGAGGGAAGTGGTTGTCTCCCCATGCTCATTGCTTGTTAGACCACCTGTAACCAATTATATCCAGTTTTAGGGCCCCAGTTCAGGTGTACTGATCTGGCTGGGATGGGGTTACCTTCCTTCATAGCAGCCTGTGTGGTGCTATGTTTTGCATTTGTGCCTTAAACAGTGTTGATAACACACCAGTGTTCTGGCTATTGCTGAGCAGTGTTTGCACAGTGTCAAGGCCGCCTCTGCTCCCTCCCAGTGAGTGGGCTGCAGATGGGCAAGAACAGCTGACCCCAACTGACCAAAGGGATACTCTCTAACGTACGACGTTGTGCTGAGCAATAAAAGCTGGGACAGAGGAAGAAGGAACTAGAATTTTTTTGTTACAGGAATCACTTCCTAGTTCACATGCAATCCATTGCATAGCATTAGTAAAAGGCCTTAGACCTTCATGAGCGGTGAACTTTCACCTAGCTACTGATGAAGTTCTACTGAACTCTTACTTAGTCGCGTGAGGGAAGGCCCTGAAACTGGTGTAAATTAGAAAGATAAGATAGCCACATCCATCAGCAGAGGTTGCCTCATCGAGAAACGAAAAAGAACGGCCTGCTTGGAGACAGTGAAAGGATCCAATGAGGAAAAAGGAGACCCCAGACCCAAATACTCCAACTGGACTAAACCGTCTCACAAGGGGAGGGGAGCTTAGACTGTAAGGGTATAATTGTCCAGAGAGTCTCTGGTTCAGGGTCCGTCTCCAGAGGCACTCAGCTCAAGCTGTTCTTCACCACTGTACCGCTTAATAAATTCAACTGGTATACGTCATGTCAGAGATTCTGCTTCAGGAAACCTAGGGTTGAGCCTGAGGGAAGAGAAAGCACCCAAGAGAGACTCTGTGTGTGTGTGTGTGTGTGTGTGTGTGTGTGTGTAGAGTCGAAAGGCGCACACGTCGGCTCACTGGAGTCTCCTGCTGCAAAGGGACTCCAGACCCAGCAGTTAAAGTCTCGGGTGGTGTGTGTGCAACTCCTTGATTGGTGTGTGAATGCTCAGGCAGCGGCTTCTCCATTAACGTTTTTTCATTCAAAGAGTCTTCTGTGTGGAGACTGGCTGGGCATCATTTTTGCTTGTGGGAGGTGGTGAGTGGTTGCCTTTGCGTTGCTTGTTATTATTATTGGTTGTTGATTTTTAAAAACCTCTTTCTTTCACCTGCTAAGCTGTCTTTATCTTGACCCACAACTTTCCGTGCTTTATTTCTTCCTGTTCTCTCTCCTGTCCCAGTGGGGAAGGGGAGGAAAGAGTGAGCGGCTGCGTGGCTGCCGGGCTATTGGCCAGAGTCAATCCACCACATCAAGGAAGACGTTGACAACTGGGAGTGACTTCAGTGGGAGGCTGCCAAGATGCGCAGGGGCTGCAGCACTTGCCTGGGGAGCAGAAACTGAGGGAAAGGGCTGCCTTCGGCCTGGGAAAGGGAAGGTCTGGGGAACCTCATAGCAGCCAGCCAGTCCCTGCAGGGAGGTTTTCAGGAAGATGGAGCCAGTCTTGTCACCGTGGTGCTTGGCAGGACGATAATAGACGATAGTCAAATGTTGAAATAAGGAATGTTGAGGCTGGAGATAGGGACAATCTTTTTCTCCATAAGGGCATCCAAACATTGAAGCAGGTTTCCCAGAGATGTTTTCCTGTCTTTGTCCTTGGACATTTTCCAGCCCCCATGTGGCAAAGCCTTGAGCAAAGTGGTCTGACTCCGTAGCCGATTCTGCTGTGAGCATGAGGTTGGACTGGAGACCTACTGAGGTCCCATTCAGGAGAGTGGAAAACTAAATGATGCTGTGGTTCCTTCCTCTCTAGGTGTGCCCTTGATGACAGTAGGGAAAGCTGTCAGGTTCCCCGTGACCATGGAAGTAAGTCAGATGCTGGCATAGTCAGATCAGCTGAAGTTGTCTTCTCCTCCTCCAGGCAGTGTTGCTCAGATGCAGGACTGCTTCACAGGTATCCCCAAACAGCCCTGGTTATTTCCTTTGCTTCACCGTTCATTCCCTTTTCATTCTTTTCCCACCTCTCAAGTCCTGCTCTTTAACCATCCTTATCCCCACCCATGCAAAAAGCCAAGGACTTTTCACTGTTTATCCAGTGGCCCTGCATTTGCTCACTTTGAACCTTCCTTTGGTGTCTCTGAGGTGGTTACTGTGGTGCTTTCTACCTCGCATTGCAACTCAACTTAACGCTAGTACTCTTTTCTTCTCTGTAGTGTCCTGCAGCTACTTAAGTTCTGATCTTGTTAGAGGCACCACGACTCAGGATGGCCGTTGGCACGCATACTTTAAAAGCTGGACTGTTGGAGGTTCAGTCCAGAGGGACCTTGGCACACCTGGGATTTGGCCAGCAGAAACCTCAAGGTTTTGAAGGAAAAGCTCAGAAACAACTCCATGCAGCAGCATGGACAGGGACCTGACTGACTAAGGGAACTGTGACAATGCCATATGAGTCAGTGGTTCTCACATTTCGAAAGGAGAGTGGAGTGTCTGGGGGAGGTCTGCCAACTTGAAGTGAAGGGCCTAAAGGATGAGCTGTGGGGAGAGTCTGAGGGAGCTGGGTGTCTGTAGCCTGCTGAAGTGGAGGCACGGGTTTACCTAGCAAGAGCCTGCACCTGCCTGGAGGGATAACGGAGCCAACCTGTTTTCTGCAGTCACCATTGATACGACAGAAGGAACAGCCACAAGCTGCCTCTTGGGAGCTTTAGGCTGAACCTCAGGAAAAATAAAATGGACTAGGAGGAGCGTTGCCATGATCTCCACCTTTGGAGCTCTTCAAGTTTCAGCGCCGCAAAGTCACGGCCAGCCTGGAGGCTGGACTAGAGACCCCCTCGCAGCAGTCTCTTTCCCAACAGGCCTGTGCCTTGCCACATGTCATATGAGAAGAGACTAAGCTGGAGGAGAGGGTCTCTACATCACAGGACAATTCAGGGTGGAAGGAGGGTCAGGAGGTCTCTAGTGTTGCACTGGCTCCAAGCAGGGCCAGCTCTGAGGTCAGACCAGCTTGCTCGCTAAATGCCAGAATCCGGAGAAAGAGTTTACACATGAACCAGGCATCTGTGCCGCCGTTACAGAAATGGAGACAAGGCCTTTGACCAGCTCCCTGAACACAGCTATTGGTACGTCATGCCCCCTGAGAACATCCATCCTCCCGGGAACATCCATCTTCTTGTCCAAAGGAGTGGGATCCTTATGCAACTATCCTGCCATATCTCCAGACCATGGGGTGCTTTACACTGTAAACAGAACTGAAGGAAAGCCTCTGACTTGGGTACGGTCAACTGAATTGCTAAAAGAGGGCAAGATGGAGGGATCTCGGAGCTTCCAGGTTCTTCCTGAAGATAGAAGGCCTCAGATATAGGAACAGAAGATAACAGTTTTGAACTAGCCTAGGCTTTAGATCATTTCACATGTGATGGCTCTGCTCCATCCTTTCAGTCATTGGCACCCAGAAACCTCATCTGCTTTTCCTTCCTCTCCTCCCAAAAGCTGATCAAGTGATGGGAAGAAAGGAAGGAGAAAGGCCCTAGGCCTCTGTGACTCACCTGGGCTCTGGCACTTGGAGGGCCACAGTGTCATCCATTGTACACCCCATAAAGAATCAAGCTGGGAAGTGACTCTTCACGTACAAGTGAACAAGGTCGATGGACAGGCAAGGCTATGTCTGGAGACCAGTACACCTAGAGCATCGATCAAGCTGGGGCTGAAACTCAGGCCTGGTCTTCAATGGTCTCCTGGGCCCATGGACAGAGGTGTGGATGGAGGCCCCAGGTGAGGCTGATTAGGGTCCTGAAGGCCTGTGGATGCTCTCAGGGCCCTGACACTGCCCCCATGGGATCCCACCTGCCAGTGCCCTCAGTAGGCCAAGTTCTCATTCCCGCATGTGCAGGGTCTGTGCTCGGCTACTCTCCTTCCCCGCTTCTGTGCAGATCTGGGAGACCACAGTTTCATGCTGACTACAACCAAGGCTGAAACTGGTCTTCCCACCCCTGACCAACTTTTCCTCTTTTGGGAGTACAAGGTCCAGGTGAGCCTCAGACTGGGTGGCACAGTTAGAAGCTGACCCACACACAAGATCCCGCCTAACCTGTTGCATGTCCCATAGAGAACATCCACACATCTGACCTGCTCTGGTAGCAAGCAGGGCATCCTCCACTTCTCGCCTTCCCTGTTAGTCTCGCCTAAAGATGTTGTATCTCCGTCAGTCACAAAAGCTGTGGGAGCTGTCCTTTTCCGTCTTGGCTCTTGCTCCCCTAACGTCACAGCTTTGCGATGGCATGTTGTCCTCCTGCTGTCTGTGCTCCAGGCTGTGGGCTTTGGTGCACATTAGGCCTGTAGCACCTCAGATGTGGCACCAGGGCCAAGGGCAGATTTGTCACATGGACACCTGATACCAAAAGATTGGCCCTCTTTGTGTGGAAAGGCTTCACAGCCGATGTGTGCTGGAGTGGATGGCAGGAGGCAACATAATGATGAAGGAGGTTCTCACAACGAGAGCAAAAGCTGCAGTCCCCAAGACCAGACAGAAAACGGCCTTGGGCTGTGCAGCCCTGGCAGGAGAGGGGTTTGTTGTCCCAGGTGACACTTGCAGCAATGAGTGGGGCCTGTGACAGAGGTGAAGCCGATCTCCAAGAAGGACAAGCTGCTGCTGAGAAAGTCCCCGGGGGAGGACAGCCTGTCATCCAGCCACACTGTGGACATCATGCTGGGGGCTGACTGGCTAGATAGCAGCTCTGCAGAGAAGTACCTTAGGGTCCTGGAGGGCAAGCAGCTGAGCATGAGCCAGCCATGCAGCCTCGCAGCAAAGGCCAGCAGCCTCCTGGGCTGCATTAGGAAAAGCATTGCCGGCAGATGGAGGGAAGTTAACCTTCTCCTCCACTGAGCACCGGTGGGCCACATCTGGAGTGCTGTGTCCAGTGCTGGGCTCCCCAGTGCAAGAAAGTTGTTGACCTGCTAAAGCAAGGCTATCAAAGGGCCACAAAGCTGATTTAAGGGACCGCAGCATCTTCCATAGGACGGAAGGCTGAGAGGTCTGGGACTGTTAAGCCTGGAGAAAAAATTGCTCAGGAGTGTGGAGTAATAAGGCACGGACTGTGGCAGGGCTTCAGGCCAAAGACCTTTATTGTTAGCGTAGCGTGCTTTTTATACAAATACAGCCCGTTCACGCACCTAAAAGTGCTACCCGGTTGGCTATTGCTTTAAGTCCACGCGACTCTCACAGAGGCAGGATTGGTCGCCTCTGTATGTCCACGCGCTCCTTTGCTTCTTCTTAGTTGTTTACCACAGCTCCTTCTCTTCAAGGTTGAGCCCTGCAGGTGTCCGGCTGTTTACCAGCTTCTCAATGCCACAGCTCCTTCTCCTTAAGGTCGAGCCATGCAGGGTGATCCCAATATCACCCCCTTTTTGTTTATCTATAAACAAAACCTGATGGTTCATTCGCAACCCGAGGACTGTGAGGAAGATGGACCATCTGTACATTCTTCTATCGTCCTGCACCACGAACTCAGCCCAGCAGTCGGTAGGTGCCAGCTTTACATGGGCGTCCCCACGGAGGCAACGGTGGCCTTGCCGTACACCGGCCCACTGCCCTTTGGGAAATCCCGGTATTTATACATTTGCAGAGGAACGAGTTTCGACACACGTGGCCAGCGAGTGTCAGAACACGCCTTGGTTGCCACCTTTCAACACAGAGAGCCTATGGCATACGCGCCTGCTGGCCAGACGTGCTGCACGTGCCCCAGCCACCCTGTCTGTTGGTTCGTAGGCTTTGTTCACGCGGCACATTACCGTAATCCAGCAGTCACATATCAACCATGCTCAAGCCAATAGCAGAATGTTATAAGGCAAACAAAATTGTGAATTGTGCTTTATATTCCTCCGTTACTGCATGTCTTCCCCATCCTCCCCTAACCTTGATCAACTTTCTTATCTCTTGGGCTGTTTTCTCTCACCCAGCATAGTATCTGTTTCTTACCCAGCCATCCATTTTCTGATATTCTAACTGCAGTTTTCTCACAGGCCAAAATTCCATCTGTTAACCCCTCCGTATGTATACGATAATTGGCGATAATTTCCATTTCTGCCGACAAGCTAACTATTGCTTTTTCTAGCTGAGATAAACGTCTGAGTCCCAAACAGGATTCCAATTGAAGTTTACAATGTATTACATTATATACATTAACCACTCTGCTAGACTTAGGCTTGCGGTCATACAAGGATACGTAGGACAGAAGGTTACACTTCATCACACGAATCAGATGAACATATTTCACATAGCTGTACTACTCCTCGTGATGGGAAAAGCGCCCGTACAAAGCTATGATAACCTTTATTATATCTCACCAAGGGATTTGTAGTTATAGAGTGCTTTGCCCTAAAAGCTTTCCATGTTCCTCTAATGATACCGCTAATTTCAGTCTGATTAATTATCTGTGTTATAAATGATTTAGTCCCAAACAGGATTCCAATTCAAATGTACAATTTATTAAGCGAATAGAGGCAAGCAAACAGCGCTGGGTGCGCCGGGAGTCTCCGCTCCACCAAGACGCACGCGGTACAGCTCCTGTTCCTGGTTTATATCCTGTCCGTTAATACATATTCATGAACAGGCGTGTCTTCTTTGGCGCATGCCCTCTTCTCCTTCTAGGATCTTCTCGAATCTTCCTCAGCGTGATCCTGTTCGCTAATACATATTCATGAACAGGCGTGTCTGCTAATACATATTAATGAACAGGCGTGTCTTCTTCAGCGCGTGCCCTCTTCTCCTGCTAGAGTCTCCTTGAATTTTCCTCGGCGTGCCCCCAGGATGACCCCAAACCGTATGCATGCACTTTCTTTACACAATACTATGCGGTCAGTGGTCAAACTGGTTTGAGCTGATATACCAGCCAAGTAGTTTAACTTTCTCCTGTAAAATACCCCTTTTTATGGTGCAGGAGAAATCCATAAAAGTCCAGAAGGTTACACTTCATCACACGAATCAGATGAACATATTTCACAATCCCCCATCTTTTTCTTTATAGTATTGATTCGTGTTTTCGTTTCCAATTGAGTACTGCAGATATCTGCATTCCTTGTATAACCGAGTAGATTAATCTAGTAACAATTCCCCACATATCCCCAATACAACTATCCCGATTTTAGTAAGCCAATCACCACCCATAAAATCTCCCCAAAATCCTCCTAGATTGATTCCATTCCAAGTTTATCTCTCAGGAGGCCATTCGTTATACACCTGGACTCCTAGTCGCTCTCCCTAATTTATGGGTAACAGGAAAAAACTAGGTTTTATTGTTGATTACACGTACGGGCTGTACAATTAGAAAAGGTCCTCAGTTTTCCCATTTTTCTGGGGTAAACCCCAGCTGGACTTGTTCCAATATTGACTACAGTTATTTGCCGTAGTCAGAGTCAAGGAACTCACCCCAAGTAGAACTAGAAGAGGTCCGGTCAGGGCCATAGTGGTCGGCGGTCACAGCCCAAAGGGGTTGCAGCCCTTGGCAGACCCTTTTTAAGCCGCAACACCAGTTCCCCTCCGGTCTTGCCCTCTTCCTTCCTTTAAGGGGGTGCTTTCTTAGTACCCAAATTAATTGAGCACTGCTTGTGAAGGCCAGAGCTTTGCTAGATCAGTGGTTTGTCCAGACCTGAGCACTTGCCCGAGCCTGGCGATCCTCTTTATTTGCAAGGCTTTATGGCTACAGAAAACTGCCAGTTAGCCTGCAGTTCTTACAAATAAACACCACCTTCTACACCAAGGACAAATTCTAGTTCCAGCTCCTTTTTCCTGTTCTTCTTTTGCCAACAACTCCTTCCGATGATACTCGTTTGGAGTACCCATTGTTGTTTCCTATTACCCTTTCCCATTGTTTTCCAAACTTGGGGATTACTTATATTGCTCTCCATAGCTTCCCATGGCCATCGTTCACCTCGATTTGTTCCACCACAAACGTAACAATTAGTTATATTCAATGACTTAGCAATGTTTTCAGCAAGATTTACAAGTAGATTTTTAGCAACTGTGGGAATTTCATGTTTCACTCCTGTTTCTATTACAGGAGTAGCCGCAATAAAATTCCCACAGCAATTTAGTCAGATGTGACCTTCCACTCCTTCCCTGGACCTTTCACTCGCGACACATGTGTCCATCCTTTTTCAGCAGTTCTCACAGCTGTTTCTGTAGTGAATAAAACAAGGAAAGGTCCTTCCCAGAGGGGAGATAGGTTTCCTTCTTTCCATGTTTTTATCAGAATTTTATCTCCTGGTTCTAACTGATGAATTGCAAATCCTAAAGGTGGTGTTTGGGCCACCATCCCAATCTCTCTTCATTCTTTTAATCTTTTTCCAATGGTAATTATATCTTGTTGGATACTATGATCCTCAATTACATTGTTCCCCAGAGGCATTCCTTGAAAATAAGGCATGCCATAGAACATTTCATATGGCGATATTCCAGTCTCACTGTATGTTTTCGTTAAGTGCCAATGGTAAACGTTTCGTCCAGGGCATTTGTGTCTCAATCATTAATTTAGCCAATTGTTGTTTTATTGTTTGATTCATTCTTTCTACCTTCCCTGAGCTTTGTGGGTGCCACAGAGTGTGGTATTCCCACTGAATACCTAATGATTGACATAATAGTTTTATTATTTTAGAAGTAATGTGTGTGCCCTGGTCAGAATCAATGTACTGGATTATCCCATATCTAGGTATCAAATGTTCTAATAAAATTTTTACCACCATCTGTGCCATAGCTCGTGCTACAGGGTACGCTTCTACCCACTGTGTTAAATGATCTACTATTACCAATAAATATTTTATCCTCCCTACCTTAGGCAATTCAGTGAAATCGACTTGTACTTTCTCAAAAGGTCTGTAAGCTGTTTTTCTCCCTCCCGTGGCTGCTTGTCGAAACACTGTCTTATTTACCTTTTGACAGGTTAAGCAACCTTGTGTAATTTGCTTTGCTATTTCAAAAATTCCAATACAACCAAATTGTTTAAGAAAATGATCACTTAACGCTTTTGTACCCCAATGTGTTTGTGCATGCAAACGTTCTAATAATCGCCTGGTGTAGGCTTTTGGCAGCATTTCTCGCCCATCGGGCAGTGCCCATTTTCCTTGTTCTAATTTAGCTCCTATTTTCTTCAATTTTGTTTGTCCTTCTGGGGTAAACTCCTTCTCTCTTTCCTCTCGTCCTTCTTTGCTGGTGTCCTCCTTTGTTTGTATGACATTAATTTTGGCAACTTTAGTCCTCAAGGCTGCTTCCTGGGCCTCTTTAGCTGCTAAGTTATTTCCTCTAATTCAGTAATCACCAAAAGTCCCTTTTGGTCTCCCCTCACATGTACCACTGCTATCTCCTTTGGTTCTCTTAACGCCTTCAAAATCTTTCCTATTAATTCTTGATGTATTAAATTCCTCCCGTGAGTATTAATCAAACCTCTTTCTTCCCAAATTTTTCCAAAAGTGTGGACCACCCCATATGCGTATTTAGAATCTGTAAATACAGTCCCGCTTCTTCCTTTTAATAATTCCAGGGCCCTACACAGCGCATACAGCTCACAAGCCTGAGCTGACCATGATGGACTAAGAGGTCCTGATTCCACAATTTCTAAGTCCTTATTAATTATTGCATATCCCGATTTTCTCTTCCCTTCTACCACTCGGGAGGAGCCATCTATAAACAGCGCTTCTCCATTTTACAACTCAGCATCTCTTAGATCTGGTCTCACCTTAGTCTGGGTCTCAATTACCTCTAAACAGTTATGTTGTAATTCCTCTGATGGTTCTCCAAACAAAAATTGTGCTGGACTCTGAGCAGAAGTCACCCTCAGTTCTAAGTCAGGGGAGTCTATTAGTATTGCTTCATACTTTAGGGTCCGGCTGTCTGTTAACCATTTTTCCGCTTCTTGTTGTAAAACATTTCTGACATTGTGTGGGGTATACACTGTTAAAGGAGCACTAAAGGTAATCTTCCTAACTTCCTCTATTAATAATGCTGTAGCAACCAAAGCTTGGAGACAAGCAGGCCATGCTCTGCTTACTGGATCAAGTAACTTAGAACAATGCCCCATGGGTTTTTTGGATTCCTGCCCAGTCTTGAGTAAGAACTCCATATGCTGTCTGGCTTGATGTATTCACAAAGAGATAGAAAGGTTTTTCTAGATCTGGGAGGCTCAATACGGGTGCTTGTATTAATGCCCTTTTTACTTCCTCAAATCTCTGATCATCTTCAATAAACCATTTAAGTTGGTTATTAGTTAATTTTTCATATAAGAATTTTACTTTATCACTATAATTTTCAAGCCATGGTCTACAATATCCTAATAATCCCAGTATTTGCCTAATTTCCGTTTTAGTCTGTGGGGGTCTTAAGGATAGAATCCCAGATACCCTATCAGGATCTAACTTCTTCCTTCCCTAGGACTCAGCCAATGTCCTAAATATTTTACTTCTTGTTCTACAAACTGTAGCTTTGATCGGGACACCTTTAATCCCTTTTCCCCTTGAAAATTTAACAATTTAATGGTGGTTTTTCGGATCCCCTCTTCAGTTTCTCCTGCTACTAATGAATCGTCCACATATTGCAATAATTTTACCTCCTTAGGTATTGTGAAATCTTGTAGAATTGTTTCTAAAGTTTGTCCAAATAGATTTGGTGACTCCGTAAACCCTTGTGGTAACACAGTCCATCTTAATTGTTGTTTTTGTCCTGTTTTGGGGTCCTCCCACTCAAAGGCAAAATAATCTCTGGATGCCTCATCCAGAGGACAGGCCCAAAAAGCATCTTTCAAATCTATTACACTATACCAAGTATGTTTGGGAGATATATGACTCAATAAAGTATAAGGATTTGCCACCACAGGGAATTTAGTGATTTTTCGCTGATTTACAGCTCTTAAGTCCTGCACCATCCTGTATGACCCATCCGGCTTTTTTACGGGAAGAATGGGTGTGTTACGAGGTGACATACATGGTTCTAGGGTTCCTTTTTCCAAAAGTCTGTCAACTACAGGTTTTAATCCTTTTCGACCCTCCATAGGTATAGGGTATTGCTTGATTCTAATTGGGCGGTGCGGATCTATTATTTGAACCCTTATGGGGTCCATTTTTATCTTTCCAGTTTCCCCTTCCTTATACCACACTGAGGGGTTAATAGCTTCTTCATCCTCTTGTGTTAAAGTGTATAATTTAATCTGCAATTTGTCCCCTTGACTCTGAATGCTCAAGTTTAACTTCAAAATCAAATCCCTTCCTAATAAATTGTATTCCGCTTCAGGGAGCAAAAGTAAATCATTAAGACAAATTTTCTTTTCTGTTTCTACTTCTACATCTTTCAATATATTTACTTTAAAAGGCTCTCCTTTTGCTCCTGCTACTGACACGTAACTCTTCCCTTTTTCTATTCCTTTTGGAAGTTTTTGAATGGTTGACTTTTCGGCCCCTGTATCCACTAAAAATAAAACTTCCTCTTTATGGGGACCAATTAATAATTTTATCAAGGGCTCTGTTGATGTTGAAGTCCCCAGAAGATAGAGCCCCCGACACCCCTAATCTTCTTTGAACATCTTCTCATCTTGTTCCCGCTGACGGCAGTTCTTCTGAACATGTCCCCTCTTGTTACAGTAGTAACAGACGGGAATTGTAAATCTTCCTCGATAAGGCTGTCCCCGGGGTGTCTGCTCTATTCTTTTTTCCCTTTTCTCTCCAGGAGTCGTCTTATTTTTCTGACTTTCCCTTACTGCTGCTACAAAAATTTTTGCTTTTGCTTTTTGTTTTTCTTCGTCCCTCCTAACATAGACTTTCTGGGCTTCTCTAAGTAACTCCTCTAATCCTCTTTCTTGCCAATCCTCCAATTTTTCTAATTTCCTTCTTATATCCCCCCAGGATTTAGCTACAAATTGTGTTCTAAGGAGTGCGGTCCCAGCCACTGTATTCGGATCAATTCCAGAATACATTGGTAGGTTTTTCCTCAACCTCTCCAACCATTCTGTTGGAGATTCGTCTTTCCCTTGTTGTTCATTAAATGCTTTAGTAATGTTTTGCCCTCGGGGAACCGCTGCCCTTATTCCCTGTATGATTAACGTTCTCAAATCCCTCATATTTTGTCTTCCTGGGGGTTGTTGATGATCCCAGTGGGGATCCACATTTGGCCACTGCTGATCTCTCGGGGGTCCTGCCTGATTCTCTCTTTCCCAAATTCTCATTCCAGCTTGTCTAATCATTCCCCTTTCCTCAACAATGAATAGGATCCCTAAAATGGACTGTATTTCTTCCCAGGTATAAGTACTGGGGCCTAGGAATTGGTCCAATTTTTCAGCTACTCCGAGGGGATCATCTAATAGGGTCCCCATTTCTTTCTTGAAATTTCTTACGTCTGTGGTATTTAACGGGACTGCCACAAACCCGATGCCTCCCTGATTGCCTCCGAGGGGTACTTCTCGTAAGGGATATAGAGAAGCTCCCTCAGATACAGCAGTCCTACTTCTCGTACATGCAGCCGGAGGTCGATCTAATTCCGGTGCTGTTGGTGGTGGAGACAGGGGCAACGGTGGTACAGAGAGAGGTACTACGGCCACCGGAGGGGGAGCCGCCGCCGGAGATGGATTATTAGAACATGGAGGCGGTAGGTTATCCAGTGGCTCCCATTTATCATCTTTTTCCTTTTCACTTTTCCCCTCTTCTTCTTCCTCAAACTTTTCATCTGTTTTTAATGTAAGTATTGAGGCTGGAAAAGAACGTAAAGTTCTGTCCCATAATCCTGCATAATCACTTTCCTCCTGACTAAAAGGTTCCTTTGAATTAACATATATATTTAAGGCCTGGCAGACCCAGTCTTCAAAAGATCCAAAAGCGGGCCAAAAGACATGTGGTCTCAAAGGTTCTTTTGGCCATTCTACCATACAATATTGAACTAATTTTAATTTACTTTTTCCTTTTCTGGGGCCCCTATCATTCCAATTTTCAATCATTATTCCTAATGGACTCTCCGGAGGTATTTCTAGTAATTCGCTCCCTTTCTTCTGGTCCTGGGGTCTCGATTTCGTCTGACCCATCTAGGAATTTTTACTGTGGCAATTCCTACAGCCCTTGGCTACCAGTAAGAGTGTCTTGCAGGGGGTTTAGGACCTATCACCCACCCACGAATCCTATAAGAATCGCTTCGGTCCTTCACCGGCCAAGTCCCTCGCGGGAGATTGGAACCGCGGTTAGAAGACCTCCACAATCGCTTCGGAACTAGCTTCCGTCTCAGTCACACTCTTACACACACAGGCAACCGAATCCTACCCAACCGAACGGTATACACCTTAAATACTTACGACTCCGTCGTCTTCGTTCGGATCTTCGCGCGCAGAATTACGGGCAAAATAAACTGCTGCAGCCGGCAAGGGAGCTCATAAAAAATCAAATTCTTTGCTTGCCCCTATTCAGGTTCAGGATGGCGTTAGTCCCGACCCGACCCGATCAGGAGCCACCAAAAGGTGGGGCGCCCCTCCTAGATCAAGTCAGAATTCAGGAACCAAGACCATCCCGGACGAGCCCCCAATTGTTATAAATGATTTCGTCCCAAACACGATTCCAATTCAAATTTACAATTTATTAAGCGAATAGAGGCAAGCAAACAGCGCTGGGTGCGCCGGGAGTCTCTGCTCCACCAAGACGCACGCGGTACAGCTCCTGTTCCTGGTTTATATCCTGTCCGTTAATACATATTCATGAACAGGCGTGTCTTCTTCAGCGCATGCCCTCTTCTCCTGCTAGAGTCTTCTCGAATCTTCCTCGGCGTGCCCCCAGGATGACCCCAAACCTTATGCATGCACTTTCTTTACACAATACTATGCGGTCAGTGGTCAAACTGGTTTGAGCTGATATACGAGCCAAGTAGTTTAACCTTCTCCTGTAAAATACCCCTTTTTATGGTGCAGGAGAAATCCATAAAAGTCCAGAAGATTACACTTCATCACACGAATCAGATGAACATATTTCACACCTCTAAGTATGGATCTGCATGTGGCCCACAATCTAGTAATGTTTCTTGCATATGGACCACCCCTGATCATAAAAGACGTTTTAAACAATGGGTGAAGAGACCCCATTATACCATGTCATTGGAACCAGACAGGCTATGGAATTGTATAAACAAGATAAATTGTTACAATATGGATGATTATCTATGGATACCGTTTGCCTCAGACCTCCATCACGCCTTAAGAAGTATATGCCTGTGCCACAATTACAGTGCTCCAATCCCTAGCTTACAGACAGCATGTCAGATAGAATCCTCTAAACACATGGCTAGTAAATGTAGGATTCCTTCCCAACATTATAAAAAACGGATGCAAGACTCATGAGCCAGTAGTAAAGAGCACAAGTACCACTCTAATGTATCCTGCACTGCTTGAGACCGTATGGGTATGTTCTAATGAAGAGATATCAGATTACAGTCAACCCTATTGGGATGGGTTAGAATGCACTTTAGGAATTCCACAAGTTTATCTCCCATAATAGCTTTTAATCATACTCAGGAGTCATTCACTGTAGTCATTCATGAAACCAAGAGGGTACAGAACAAAGAGAAATGTATTGCCCTCCGTGTCACGGCCAAGCTATTATACAGCAGGGATGAGAGTAAGCTTAGCAATGGGATTGTTTTGGACTTCTTCGGCTGTGATAATTGAAAATTGATTATATCTAGAAAATCTACCATGGCAAGGAGAGACTCTAGCTAATTGTATGCAGCCAGCCAGCAAGGCTAAGCAACACCCAGCTTGTACCCACGAGCAGCCTCACAGATGACTTCAGAAAATCAATTAGCATTGAATATGGTACTACTAAAGGAGAACAGCGTTTGTGGATGGCTGAATAACACCTATCCTGGCAAAACCTGCTGTCAATTCCAAATGTGTCCGCTACTCTGCATCAAGCTAGAGATGAAATGCAAAAAACTGTGGACCAAACCCATGAGCTCAATGAGAAGATGAAACCAAGCAACTGGCAATGAACGAGGTGGATTTAAAATATTTTCAGTTGGCTCAGATTAAAAGTTAGTGGATGGGATCATAGTCTAACCCAGTATGTATTAATGTTTATCATAATGATTGTTATTGTCCGTATTTGATTGTCACGTGTGAAATCTATGATAACTAGAGCTGTAACCATGCGTGTTAAGAGGATTCACATCTATGATCCTGAATACATCCCTTTAATACCATCCCCTATTATAAATTGCGACGAGCGAGGGAAGGCAAGCAGTCGACTCAATATGAGTGATAAGGCAAGCTTCAACTTTATTGCAAAACCTTACACATATTTATACACTAAGTTCTACCTTATGCATACTTGTCTTACAATCATTGGCTTAGCCCTAAAGATTGCATTATCATACTCCTCCTACTTGCGGTTACTGCTACGTGGTCCGGGTTCCATCCTGTTTTTCTTATACAGCGCTGCTTCTTAGCTGTTTACCACAGCTCCTTCTCCTCAAGGCCGAGCCCTGCAGATGTCCAGCTGTTTACCAGCTTCCCAATGCTGCAGCTCCTTCTCATCAAGGCCGAGCTGTGCAGATATCTAGCTGTTTACCAGCTTCTCAATGCTGCAGCTCCTTCTCCTTAAGGTCGAGCCGTGCAGAGTGATCCCAACAATAAATTACCAACCAACAAGAGAGGATGAAAACACAGGAAGGAGAGATGAATGCCTCGACCCACCTAAATACAAATTACACAATGTTCCTCTTAGTGAGTTGTGACTAAGGTCACAGGGTGGATAATGTGGGAAACCACTGTGGGTCTGTAGGGAGTAGCAGGGTTTGACTGGAGCAACACGCTCCTCTTCAAAAGCAACCCTGATGGGTTGCAGTCAGACAGTCTCATAACTGACTATTGTTGAGTGATGTCTGAGATGAGGCGAAAGCCTTGCAGCCTGATGTTCTACGGCAAGGCCACAAAGACCTCCATCAAACGTGAGTAAGCTGACCATTATTAATAACTGAAATTCTTATTAACTATTCATTCCTATTGATCGATGCTATTTGAGTTATATAGTATCTATCGGTCTACAACAAATAAATGAATAAAAAATTAATGAACTGATTAAGTTTTTATTAATCAAATTAGTCTAAATCAATCATTAATAATTACTTATTAATAACAGTCGTTACCTATTAAGATCGATTATTTTATTTATTAGTATTTTGTGGTACTGCATTAACACTACTGTCCTCCAGTTACTTATCATGTATTTTTTTTTCTTTATCATCACTCTGATTTACTGTTGTAATTATCTACTATCAATTCATCATTATTAATTATCATTAATTACACGTGCTACACGACGGCTCTGTTCCTCACCTAGAACTTATTATCAGTAAAGTAGTTCCTTATTAACGTGATCTTAATCCACTGGATGTTAATTCCAGTAAATATTAATCTGTATTGCTCTATCGCTAATCATTACTTCGTATATTAATTACCGGTTAATGAATTATTTATTACATTCATTAACCATAGGTCGGTGTATGTTAATCCATCAAGAATTAGCAGAGAGTGCCAGATCAGCATTTGTCCTAAACCTGCTCTCCCCACTCCCTCCTCCCAAACCACCCGCCTGCCCTCACCCCGGAGAGTTCTGTGTAAAGACACCCACACGCACCCTGCACACCCCCCGTTTCTTTTTGATTGTCATTTTTTTAGCTATTTATTTATCTAGCCTCCCTCCCCCTTACCTTTTCTTACTCTTCTCTCTCACCACTGGGGACCGGGGACCGGGGACCAGGCAGAGGCGGCGGTGCCCAGCCCCAGCCGCCCGCCCTCCCCACCCCACCGCAGCGAGCCCCATTGCTACAAGGCCGCCAGAAGTTAATCTGCTTATGTGTAAACGTGGTGGCAGCTGAGGTATGTTTAAGAATACTGGTAAGTGTTGCTAGAAACCTACAAATATTTTCCGGGTGTTAACCGCGGGGTGCCAGCTTTGTGGGCCTACCACCCAGCACCCAGCTCTGCGCAGGTCTGGAATAAACCGGTATCTCGTCTCGGTGTGTGAGACTGGCCTATCGCACGCCGGGAAACGAAACCGCCTTTTCGGACACCACCATCAGCAAAGCAGCGACCCCGCTTTGCCTGAGGCTGCTGGGCCTGTCCTCTGGGCGCTGCTCACCACTGGAACGCATCCCGCTGGCGACGGACACGCCGACGGCCGCTAGCGAGAGGCACGGCCCACCTCTCCGGCAGCCGGAGCCCGGCCTCGGGGACGCAGGTCTCTGCCCAGGCCGAGGCACGGGGCTGCTGCTTTCCCAGGGACGGCTTCAACCGGGAGCCGAGCCGAGCACATCGCCCGCAGGCGGACACCGAGGCGGGCCACAGCGCAGGCTGTAGCAGAGAAGGCGGCGTTGTCCACAGCGTTACCAGACTTTTTCGTTTCTTACTGCGTGCACACCCGCCACACACGCTCCCAAACCGGCCCCGGCACGAACCCCTCGCCCGCGGCCACACGCACACACGGAGACACCCCCCCTCCCCCTTCCGCCAGCAGTTTTGCCGGCCCGGGGAAGGAAGGAAGGCGGGAGACTTTAGGACCCCGCGGCGTCCCTGCCGCACCCGTGCCCCCCTCCCGCCTTTCGTCCTCAGTCCGTCGGTCGGCCAGTCCGTCGGTCAGTCACCCTGCTGAAGGTATGCGAGGCACAAAGCGGGGGTATTGTTTAGGCTCTGTCAGGAGTCAACGAGGCGCAAGCCTGAGGGAAGGAACAAGGCAACCGCAAAGGGAACGCAACTGCCGACCTTTGAGTGAACTATCCTAAGTAACATCTAATTAACATCGACTCGGCATAGCACAAGCCTGCCCTCCGGTAGGGGAAGACCCCTACCCACAGAAGCCCCTTCCTCACGGGGCACGCGCAGTAAAAAAGGAGGACGCTGTCGCCGTGGAGACGAGGCTTGCGGGAACCAACAGGCGCAAGGGCGCCTGCGCCAGCTCTCAAGAAAATAACGGTGACTTGTTGCTCGGAGCGTAGAAATATTTTCCCTGCGTTAACCGAGGCGCGCCAGCTTTGTGGGCCTACCACCGGCACCCAGCTCGGCGCAGGGGCGGAAGAAAAGCCGCCGTCTCGACTCCGTGTGTTTCCCGGCGCTCTGCGCACCGGGTGACGGAACCCGCGTTTGGCACAACAGCCCCGCTGCGCGCGGGCCGCCGCCGCCGCGCGGTGAAAACCAACGAACGCGAACGGCGGGGGAGGTGAAAAACGAAAAGAGAAAAAAACCCCGAACCCAACCGACCCAAACAGAAACCTCCGAAAAGCGCCGCCATCCCCCCTCCCCCAGCCAGGCTCTGCGCCAGGCTCCCTCCCCCGCCGCCGGGGGGGCCGGTTGCCGGGCAGCGGGGCACGCGCGGCTGCAGCCCCCCTTGCCCCCCGCTGCTCCGGGGCGCCGGAGAGTCTCCGGCCGGGGGGGGCCGCACCCACCGGCCTGCGGGTCCGGAGCTGCAGCGCAGGGAGGGGGAGCGCGCGCGCGCGGGGGGGGGTGGCTGAGTGAGTCTGAGCGCGCGTGTGTCGCGGGGGGGGGCGGTGTCTGCAGGATCGCGGGCGCAGACCTTAATATATTTATTTTTAACAACGGCTTGTTTAGCCTGGGGAAGTGGAGGGTCAGGGCACTGCAGTAGCTGCAGCCTGCAGCTGCTTGAAGAATGGTTTTGTGATAAATGATTTAGTCCCAAACAGGATTCCAATTTAAGTTTGCAATTTATTAAACAAATAGAGGCAAGCAAACAGCGCTGGGTGCGCCGGGAGTCTCCGCTCCACCAAGATGCACACCTTCACTTCTTACAGTTCCTTCCTTTATACTTCTCTAGGCTTCGTTTCTTGCCTTTCTCCGCCTTTTTCTTGGAAGATGACTCTTTCTTTAAGTACGTCACCACTTCCCCGGTCTGCGCATGCTTCATCTTTTTCTAGGTGGTCGTCCGGTGGTCGTTGGGAGGAAGATGGTCCTCTTCGTCAGTGCACCCTACATGACCTCTCTGTTTGTGCAGGCGCTCCGTTATTCCACTTATATTATGCTACCTTATTTGGCTATACATTTTCTTGACATTTCTGCGGTTATTTACAACACTGGTTTGCACTAGTATATCAGGAACTAACTTACATATCAGGAGGCTACATAAGCTACACATATCAAGGGAGTTACCCAAACTATACTTATCAGGAAGTTACATAAAGACTGCCACTCCCCTGTTTATGGTCATGCCCTACATATATTCCTTTATTTCAATATAAATGACATTTGCTTCAAGCTTATATTCACTAGATTTTCTTTACACGAATCGCTCATTCCTCACAATCCCCCGTTTTCTTTTTCACCACTGTGATTCGTGTAAAATTTATTTAAAGTTTGTTTGATGGGTATTAACTCGGGTTCCTCTATATGTTTTACCAACATTAAAACATGTTTTCTCTCACTCTGTGTTGGTTCTATTGGAGTGGCTGTAAATTTCATTCCATTAATCGCAGAAGCTACAGCTTGTGAAAGACAAGGAATTAGACATGGTATTATTAACATACCTCCAAACAATCCTAACAAAACGATAATGATTTTTGTTACCCAGTTTCCTGAGAATAAATTTTCCCACGTTGTCCATAGTCCTTGGACATTTATTCCATTCCACGTTTGGACTGGCACATGGGCTACTTTTTTCATTTCTCTTACTAATTCATTGATGGCTTTTCCTTCATCATTTATCTCTAAACAACAATTTGTGAGATTAAATTTTCCACAGACTCCTCCTTCCTGTGCTAGTAAATAGTCTAGTGCGAGTCTATTTTGATATAGGGCTGTACGCATTTTAGTATTTTGTTTAGCCACCAATCCTAGAGCATTACCCGTTTTATTTACAATTATTTCTACTACAGCTTGCAACCTGATTATTCTATTCAACATATAAATGGGGGTCCTATATCCCCAGGACCCATCTTCTGCCCATGTCGCTGGGTCATAATATGCTATTATTCTTTCAGGTGGCCACTCATTATCTTTCCATTTTCCTATTTGTAGCTCTCTTTTTCCCCTTCGGTTGTGAGTTTCTAATGCGTCTGTATATACCAGTACCCCTAGGCGTTCTCCTCGGTTTATAGGTAATAAGAGAAAGCTTGGCCGTATAGTTCCTAACACGCACGCTCCGGTCCAGTTTTTTGGTAATCGGGTATATGCAAATTTTCCACAGATCCAATATTGCCCTTCTGGACTTGACCACCCTTTATCAATAGTGGTTCCGTTGGTCCAATTCGCATGATTTTTACTTATTTCTTGGGCAGTGCCCCATTTATCCTACTTTTGGTAAGTACTATTCCAGTTATATCCCCCTTCACATACTAAATATCCGACTGGTTTACTCCCAGCGTCATTTTGCCAACAGCTTCTTCTTATTATGCTGGTTTGTAATATCCATTGTTGTTTCCTGACCTGAGTTGATATGTTCTAAACATTAGGGTCTGGTATGTTGCTCTCTTGGGCCTCCCAGGGCCAATTCTCTCCTGATTAGTTCCACCACATACATAACAATTAGTTACATTTAGTGACTTAGCAATGTTCTCAGCAAGATTTACAAATAGATTTTTAGCCACTGTGGGAATTTCATATTTCGTTCCTGTTTCCATTTCATGACAAAATGACTTAAATAACAGTCTATGCTGCACCGATTCTCTTTTCTTTCATTTCAATATTAATAACTACACCTGGGTCTTCTCCAGGTCCATATATCTTAAGTCCAATTTTGGTTATTTTTTTCTGTTTCCAAATTTCTAAATTTATAAGGGTTAAATTTACTAAATTACAGGTACAGGTTGTACAATTATGGTCTGTTTGTACCCTTGTGATTGAAGCTTGTAAATCCCCACATTGGCTGTCATATCCCCAGCTTGCAGTATCCTAACATACACAAGACCATCCCCTTCTTCCACATAGGTGTGCTGACTGATATCTCACCGTTTGACTAGGTACATAATCAGGATTTATCTGACATTGACGTCCACCTCCACCTGGGCAAATATATTTTGGTTGATTACTATAGCATCATCTCCACTCTACACTCCCACAATTAATATCCAGATCATCATCTATAATATCGCATGCATCAAAAATTACCGATACTGATGTGCTCAAATTGGCCATATCCTTACTTATTCCAATTAATCTTCCTACTTCCGAATTTGTTTTCATTTCTACCCACTATTGATAAAGAAGTTCCTTTGGATCGTAACAAACAGTATCATTTTCCACCGAGCATTTCTTATATTGTGTTCCATTGTATATACAACTCCCGTTCTGTTTCCCTTTGCACTCGTAATAGGTGTGGTACATTAATGTTTTATTACTTACTCGTCCGTGCTGGGCGGTTCTTATGCACTCGGTGCAATTTTGATTACCTGTCACCAGGTTGGTGAGTCCGAGTAAAATCAGGAGAGGTCCGGTAAGGGATCTCATGGTCGGAGGCATCAGCTACAAGGGGTGCTCGTCCTTGACTGGCCTTACTTGGTCGCGACTGAGAATCCCCACCCGGTCTTGCCCTCTCCCCCTTCTCAAGCGGACTTCTTTATTTCGATGACAGTAATAAATCTTACCCACCAGAAATCTCCTATAGGAGTAGTCTGTCCACACTGAATGCAGAGGAAACTTCAGCTTTGAATTTGAAAACGTCCCTGTTAGCCTCTGTGGGAAATGATATATTTGTTACACAGGTTACACCTAACCCTCAATAATCATACAACATGGTTTACAGAGTGGACATAAACTTAGTCCTGCCCGATAATTGCTTAATGCTATAGTCTTTAATTCGTGATCATTTCTCATACGTTCATTCCCTTTTTAATGTTATTTTTGTGGTTCCAGGTTGTAAAATAACTTTCCAGTCTTTCATGGGTCCTTTTACTCGAGTCGCGTGCGTCCACCCCTTTTCCGCGGTCCGGATGGCAGTATCTGTAGTTAACAATACAACAAAGGGTCCTTCCCATGAAGGAACTAAAGTTTCTTTCTTCCAAGTTTTGATCAGTACCTTATCCCCTGGTTTGAATTGATGGATTGCAAACCCCAAAGGTAGGGTTTGTGCCATTATTCCTATATCTCTTAGTTCTTTCAACCTTTCTCCTAAAATGATAACATATTTCCGAATATTATAATCTTCCACTACATTGTTTCCCTCGGAGATAGGGCATGCCGTATAAAACCTAATATGGCGATAATCCAGTCTCACTGTGCGGTTTGATCCTTATGTTAAGAAGGGCTAGCGGTAAACATTTAGTCCATGGCATCTGTGTTTCAACCATTAGCTTCGCTAGCTCTTGCTTTATTGTTTGGTTTATTCTTTCTATTACTCCCAAACTTTGAGGATGCCATGGGGTATGATATTCCCATTTAATACCTAATGATTGGCACAAGGATTTTATAATTTTAGAAGTAAAGCGAGTGCCTTGATCAGAATCAATATATTGTATTATCCCATACCTGGGGATTAGGTGTTCTAGTAAAATTTTATCACCGTCTGAGCTGTCGCTCTTGCTACAGGATAGGCTTCGACCCATCGTGTTAAATGGTCTACTATAACTAACAAATATTTCAATCTTCCTATTCTTGGTAATTTGGTAAAGTCGACTTGAATCCTTTCAAACGGTCTATAAGCTAGTTTTCTTCCTCCCATGGCCACTTGTTGAAACACGGCCTTATTTGCCCTTTGACAAGTTAAACACCCTTGTGTAATTTGCCTTGCTATTTCAAAAAATTCCAATACAGCCAAACTGTTTAAGGAAATGATCACTTAACACTTTTGTACCCCAATGTGTTTGCGCGTGTAAGCGTTCTAATACCTGCCTAGCGTAAGCTTTTGGCAACATCTCTCGCTCATCAGGTAATGTCCATTTCCCTTGTTCCACTCTAGCTCCTATTTTCTCTAATTTTGCTTGTTCCTCCAGCGTAAACTTTTTCTCCTTTTCCTCTTATCCTCTTCCACTAGTGTCCTCCTTTGTTTGTGTATGATTAATTTTAACAGTTTCAATCCTCAAGGCTGCTTCCTGAGCCTCCTTATCTGCTAAATTATTTCCTCTAATTCGATAATCTAATCCCTTTTGGTGTCCCCTCACATGCACCACGGCTATTTCCTTTGGTTCTCTTAACACTTTTAAAATTTTACTATCAACTCCTGATGTATTAAGTTCTTTCCTTGAGTGTTAATCAAGCCTCTTTCCTCCCAAATTTTTCCAAAAGTATGGACTACTCCATATGCATATTTGGAATCTGTGAATATGGTCCCTCTTCTTTCTTTTAATAATTCCAGGGCCCTACATAAGGCATAAAGCTCACAAGCCTGAGCTGACCATGATGGACTCAGAGGTCCTGATTCCACAAGTTCTAAGTCCTTGTCAATTTTTGCATATCCTGATTTTCTCTTCCCTTCTATTACTTGGGAGGATCCATCTACAAACAATTTTTCTCCTCCCTCCAATTCAATATCTCTAAGATTGAGCCTTACTTTTGTCTGGGATTCTATAACTTCTAAACAATTGTGTTATAGCACTACTGCTTCTGAGGGTTCCCCAAACCGGAACTGAGCGGGGCTCTGGGCAGAGGTGACTCCTAATTCCAAATTAGGTGAATCTATCAAGATGGTTTCATATTTCAGAAGTCTACTATCTGTCAACCATTTCTCTGTCCTCTGTTGGAGGACATTCCTAACATTATGTGGCATATATACCTTTAGAGGTACACTAAAGGTAATTTTCCTAGCTTCCTCTATCAATAATGCCATAGCAACTAGGGCTTGGAGACATGCTGGCCACCCCCTGCTCACCGAATCTAACAATTTGGATAAATATCCCACCAGTGTGTGTGGGTTTTTTGTGGTGTTTTTTTTTTGTTTTGTTTTGTTTTGTTTGGGTTTTTTTTTTTGTTTTTTTTTTTTCCATTCCCTTTTTAGTCTGTGGAGGTCTTAGGATTAAAATACCAGAAACCCGGTCAGGATCTGATTTCTTTTTTTTTCCTTTGCTTAACCAATGTCCCAAATATTTTACTTCTTGCTCTATAAATTGTAATTTCGAGCAGGACACTTTTAATCCCTTTTTCTCTAAAAAATTTAACAATCTAATGGTGGCTTTTCGGGTCTCCTCTTCAGTTTCTCCTGCTACCAGTAAATCATTCACATATTGTAATAATTTTTCCCTCCTCGTGTACTGTAAAACCTTGTAAGATTTTCTTTAAGGTCTGTCCAAACAAATTTGGTGACTCCGTAAACCCTTGTGGTAGCACAGTCCACCTTAATTGTTGTTCTTCGTCCTGTTTCGGGGTCTTCCCATTCAAAGGTAAAATAATCTCTGAACCCCTTATCCAAAAGACAGGCCCAAAAGGCATCTTTCAAATCTATTACACTATACCAAATATGTTTAGGAGACAGGTGACTCAATAAAGTATAAGGATTTGCCACGACAGGGAATTTGGTGATTGTTCGCCGATTCACGGCTCTCAAATCCTGTACCATCCTATATGTACCATCTGATTTCTTTACAGGGAGTATCGGGGTATTGTGGGGTGACATACATGGTTCCAAAGTCCCATTTTTTAGTAATTTATCCACAATAGGTTTTAGACCTCTCCGGCCTTCTATAGATATAGGATATTGTTTAATTCTAATTGGCTTATGAGGGTCTGTTATTTGTACCTTGATGGGTTCCATATCTAATCTCCCAACATCTCCTTCCTTATACCATACTTGGGGGTCAATTTTTTCCTCATCAAGTTGGGTTAAGGTACATAAGTTAATATATAACCGATCTCCTTGGTTCTGAATAGTTAGGTTTAGTTTTAAAATCAAGTCCCTCCCTAATAGGTTATATTCTGCTTCTGGTAATAAAAGTAAATCATTTAAACAAATTTTTGTCTCTGTCTCAATCTCTACTTCTTCTAAGATGGGGACTTTGAAGGGTTCTCCTTTTGCACCTGTTACTGACATCTGGGCTTTTCCTTTTCCTACCCCTTTTGGGAGTTTCTGAATCGTTGACCTTTCAGCTCCAGTATCTACTAAAAATAAAAATTCTTCTTTTTGGGGACCTACTAATAGTTTTATCAAGGGCTCTGTTGATGTTGAGGTCCCCAGAAGATACAGCCCCTAACACCCCTAATCCTCTTTGAACATTTTCTCATCCCATTCCCGTTTACGGCAGTTTTTCTGAACACGTCCCTTTTTGTTACAATAGTAACAGATGGGAGTTGTGGGTCTGTCTTGATGAGATTGTCCCTGGGGTGGCTGTTCTGGTCTCTTATCTTTTTTTCTCTCCCAGCTGAGTCTTACTCCTCTGACTTTCCCTCACTGCTGCTACAAAAATTCTTGCCTCTGCTTCTTGTTTTTCTTCGTCCCTCCTGACATAAACCTTTTGAGCTTCTCTTAGTAATTCTTCCAACCCTCTCTCTTGCCAATCCTCTATATCCACCCAGAGGTACTTCCCGTAAAGGATACAAAGACGCTCTGGGTGCTCAGTTTGGGATCCTCCCCTTAGAGTTGAATTCGACCCTGGGGCCGTAGGGGAAGTCATCAAATTTGGTGACGGTATTTGACGGGTAGCTGGATTATACGGGGGAGGTAAGTGATCTAGGGGGTCCCAATCCTTCTTTTCCTTTTCCATGTGTTGCTCCCCTACGGTCTTATTTTTCCCTACTCCTGTTTTAAGATGAAAAATGCCCACACAGGCCTTTATCCATAAACTAGCATACTCGCTCTCCTCTTGGCAAAACGGTTCCTTAGAATTTACATACAGGTTTAGCGCCTGACAAACCCAATCCTCAAATGACCCAAATAAAGGCCAAAAAAAACGTGGGGTCTCAAGGGGTTCTTTGGCCATTTTACCATACAATATTTAACTAATTTCTCTTTTGTCTTCCCTTTTCCAGGGCCCTTATTATTCCAATGTTTTAACATTATTCCTAATGGAATCTCCGGAGGTATTTTTAGTAATTCGCTCCCTTTCTTCTGGTCCTGGGTTCTCGATTTCGTCTGACCCATCTAGGAATTTTTACTGTGGCAATTCCTACAGCCCTTGGTTACCAAGCAGAGTGTCTTGCAGGGGGTTTCAAACTTCTCACTCACTTATGGATCCTATAAAAATCGCTTCGGTCCTTCACCGGCCAAGTCCCTCGCGGGAGATTGGAACCGCGGTTAGAAGACCTCCACAATCGCTTCGGAACGAGGTTCCGTCTCAGTCACACTCTTACACACACAGGCAACCGAATCCCACCCAACCGAACGGTATACACCTTAAATACTTACAACCCCGTCATCTTCGTTCGGATCTTCGCGCGCAGAATTACGGGCAAAATAAACTGCTGCAGCCGGCAAGGGAGCTCATAAAAAATCAAATTCTTTGCTTGCCCCTATTTGGGTTCAGGATGGTGTTAGTCCCGACCCGATCAGGAGCCACCAAATGGTGGGGCGCCCCTCCTAGATCAAGTCAGTATTCAGGAACCAAGACCATCCCGGACGAGTCCCCAGTTGTGATAAATGATTTAGTCCCAAACAGGATTCCAATTTAAGTTTGCAATTTATTAAACAAATAGAGGCAAGCAAACAGCGCTGGGTGCGTCGGGAGTCTCCGCTCCACCAAGACGCACACCTTCACTTCTTACAATTCCTTCCTTTATACTTCTCTAGGCTTCGTTTCTTGCCTTTCTCCGCCTTTTTCTTGGAAGATGACTCTTTCTTTAAGTACGTCACCACTTCCCCGGTCTGCGCATGCTTCATCTTTTTCTAGGTGGTCGTCCGGTGGTCGTTTGGAGGAAGATGCTCCTCTTCGTCAGTGCACTCTACATGACCTCTCTGTTTGTGCAGGCGCTCCGTTATTCTACTTATATTATGCTACTTTATTTGGCTATACATTTTCTTGACATTTCTGCGGTTATTTACAACACTGGTTTGCACTAGTATATCAGGAACTAACTTACATATCAGGAGGCTACATAAGTTACACATATCAAGGGAGTTACCCAAACTATACTTATCAGGAAGTTACATAAGGACGACCACTCCCCTGCTTATGGTCATGCCCTACATATATTCCTTTATTTCAATATCAATGACATTTGCTTCAAGCTTATATTCACTAGATTTTCTTTACACAAATCGCTCATTCCTCACAGTTTCAGGGACAATGGAGCTTTTCTTAGTAGCGGGAAGAGCAAGAAACCTCCACAAATTACAGCTGGGAAGGTTCTGTCTGGATGTGAGAAAAAATAATCCTCACTGAGAGGGTAGTCTTGTGCTGCAAGAGATCACCCAGAGGGAGTCTGGATTATCCCATGGCTTTGTGTTTCAAGGAGCAGCTGGTGAGGGTGGAGAGCCATCAGTGAAGGCATAGAAATGCCAGGGTGAGAGCTAGGTGGGAAAGCAAGATGGCTGTCAGCAAGCTGAAGGGAAAGAGGTGAGGCATGGGACAGTGTAGGGCAGCCTGCATAGAGATGGCCAAGGGTTCTAGCAAGACCGAGAGGTCCAAAAGGACTGAGGTCTTTGTCGTCTTGACTATAGCAGCTGTCTCTACCACCAGGGCCAGTGAGACAAAACTTTATTCTTCTCTTCTCAGAAACTGCCTTCCCAGGACCTGGGCTCAGGGTTTGGCCTTGCCTGCTTCATAAAACGAACCAAGGGTTTTCTCAGCATTACAGCCACCTGTGCAGTGCCCTTGCCTACCTGCAGTCACCGTCTCCAAGTATCTGCTCTAATGAGTCAATGAGGAGCCTTTGGCAGTAATGGGTCTCATTAAGTCCCATTAATGCTTCAAGGTATTTTGGGGTTTGCTTCTGGCTTTGACTTCTTGAGAGGTTTGTTCAGTCTTCTCCCAGTATCTGAGGTTCACGGACTGAGCCCCAAATACACCATGGGGCTCCTTAAAACACAGAAAGCCCTAACAAGTCATGCCTCTTCCTGTAACGTTCTCCACGTCTGCAAGACTCGTATAGCTAATCTGAGTTGTTTCATAGCATGGTTAAGAAGGAAGATTTCAAAGTGCACCTAATAAAGTTATTTTTAATTTTAAAGGCGGTATTTTGTTAATTTCAGTTTAAAGAAGTGATAGAAGCATTATCCAACTGATATGGATCCTGAGTGTCAGGAGCGTCTCCTGAGGAGGTCTGGACAGGTAGGAAAAGCAGTCCCTTGAGATCTGACACTGGGTGGACAACCTTGCTCCTCACCTCCCCAGACTCCCCACCTGTCGTTGGCCACCTGGGATTTACATCACTTTCCCTTCATCAGACTTCTCTGAACTCTGGGAGCTGAATGTTAGAGCTCCATTGCACCATCTCCCACCCACTTTCCTTAGAGGACTGGCTGCACACAGGCACAGAAGGATGTTTCCCATTTGCAAGCAAAGCAAAGTAAAGCACGATCAAGTGTCTTAAGCAATAAAACACTCCTCAACCATATACTAAGTACAAGCTGCCTCTAATGAGGTCGCCTTTCTACAAGGGATGATCTTACGAGAAATGTTTTAGATAGATAGATAGATAAAGGTAGATACAATTAAAAGAGTTGGCTAAAGATACCGTTATACTACTGAAAGACAGGCAGGCTTTTAGTCCCTGAAGCTCAAAGCAGCAGTGTGGGTGGGAAGTATCTGAATGAACAAAGAGTAAGGGAAGGAGAACAATGGAAAGGGCCTTTGTCTAGACAGTCTGCTGAAAACATTACTTCAGAAATGGTCATTGTATCAGCACAGGTGAAAATATATGAAAGATTAGAATTATTAACTACAAAAGACATTAACCACTTGATCCAGTGTGGCCTGGCAGCAAAGGCAGCCAGCAGTGTCCTGAAGTGTATAAAGAGGAGCCTCGCCAAAAGAGTGAGGGAAGTGGTTGTCTCCCCATGCTCATTGCTTGTTAGACCACCTGTAACCAATTATATCCAGTTTTAGGGCCCCAGTTCAGGTGTACTGATCTGGCTGGGATGGGGTTACCTTCCTTCATAGCAGCCTGTGTGGTGCTATGTTTTGCATTTGTGCCTTAAACAGTGTTGATAACACACCAGTGTTCTGGCTATTGCTGAGCAGTGTTTGCACAGTGTCAAGGCCGCCTCTGCTCCCTCCCAGTGAGTGGGCTGCAGATGGGCAAGAACAGCTGACCCCAACTGACCAAAGGGATACTCTCTAACGTACGACGTTGTGCTGAGCAATAAAAGCTGGGACAGAGGAAGAAGGAACTAGAATATTTTTGTTACAGGAATCACTTCCTAGTTCACATGCAATCCATTGCATAGCATTAGTAAAAGGCCTTAGACCTTCATAAGCGGTGAACTTCCACCTAGCTACTGATGAAGTTCTACTGAACTCTTACTTAGTCGCGTGAGGGAAGGCCCTGAAACTGGTGTAAATTAGAAAGATAAGATAGCCACATCCATCAGCAGAGGTTGCCTCATCGAGAAAAGAAAAAGAACGGCCCGCTTGGAGACAGTGAAAGGATCCAATGAGGAAAAAGGAGACCCCAGACCCAAATACTCCAACTGGACTAAACCGTCTCACAAGGGGAGGGGAGCTTAGACTGTAAGGGTATAATTGTCCAGAGAGTCTCTGGTTCGGGGTCCGTCTCCAGAGGCACTCAGCTCAAGCTGTTCTTCACCACTGTACTGCTTAATAAATTCAACTGGTATACGTCATGTCAGAGATTCTGCTTCAGGAAACCTAGGGTTGAGCCTGAGGGAAGAGAAAGCACCCAAGAGAGACTCTGTGTGTGTGTGTGTGTGTGTGTGTGTGTGTGTAGAGTCGAAAGGCGCACACGTCGGCTCACTGGAGTCTCCTGCTGCAAAGGGACTCCAGACCCAGCAGTTAAAGTCTCGGGTGGTGTGTGTGCAACTCCTTGATTGGTGTGTGAATGCTCAGGCAGCGGCTTCTCCATTAACGTTTTTTCATTCAAAGAGTCTTCTGTGTGGAGACTGGCTGGGCATCATTTTTGCTTGTGGGAGGTGGTGAGTGGTTGCCTTTGCGTTGCTTGTTATTATTATTGCTTGTTGATTTTTAAAAAATCTCTTTCTTTCACCTGCTAAGCTGTCTTTATCTTGACCCACAACTTTCCGTGCTTTATTTCTTCCTGTTCTCTCTCCTGTCCCAGTGGGGAAGGGGGGGAAAGAGTGAGCGGCTGCGTGGCTGCCGGGCTATTGGCCAGAGTCAATCCACCACATCAAGGAAGACGTTGACAACTGGGAGTGACTTCAGTGGGAGGCTGCCAAGATGCGCAGGGGCTGCAGCACTTGCCTGGGGAGCAGAAACTGAGGGAAAGGGCTGCCTTCGGCCTGGGAAAGGGAAGGTCTGGGGAACCTCATAGCAGCCAGCCAGTCCCTGCAGGGAGGTTTTCAGGAAGATGGAGCCAGTCTTGTCACCGTGGTGCTTGGCAGGACGATAATAGACGATAGTCAAATGTTGAAATAAGGAATGTTGAGGCTGGAGATAGGGACAATCTTTCTCTCCATAAGGGCATCCAAACATTGAAGCAGGTTTCCCAGAGATGTTTTCCTGTCTTTGTCCTTGGACATTTTCCAGCCCCCATGTGGCAAAGCCTTGAGCAAAGTGGTCTGACTCCGTAGCCGATTCTGCTGTGAGCATGAGGTTGGACTGGAGACCTACTGAGGTCCCATTCAGGAGAGTGGAAAACTAAATGATGCTGTGGTTCCTTCCTCTCTAGGTGTGCCCTTGATGACAGTAGGGAAAGCTGTCAGGTTCCCCGTGACCATGGAAGTAAGTCAGCTGCTGGCATAGTCAGATCAGCTGAAGTTGTCTTCTCCTCCTCCAGGCAGTGTTGCTCAGATGCAGGACTGCTTCACAGGTATCCCCAAACAGCCCTGGTTATTTCCTTTGCTTCACCGTTCATTCCCTTTTCATTCTTTTCCCACCTCTCAAGTCCTGCTCTTTAACCATCCTTATCCCCACCCATGCAAAAAGCCAAGGACTTTTCACTGTTTATCCAGTGGCCCTGCATTTGCTCACTTTGAACCCTCCTTTGGTGTCTCTGCGGTGGTTACTGTGGTGCTTTCTACCTCGCATTGCAACTCAACTTAACGCCAGTACTCTTTTCTTCTCTGTAGTGTCCTGCAGCTACTTAAGTTCTGATCTTGTTAGAGGCACCACGACTCAGGATGGCCGTTGGCACGCATACTTTAAAAGCTGGACTGTTGGAGGTTCAGTCCAGAGGGACCTTGGCACACCTGGGATTTGGCCAGCAGAAACCTCAAGGTTTTGAAGGAAAAGCTCAGAAACAACTCCATGCAGCAGCATGGACAGGGACCTGACTGACTAAGGAGTGTCCTGAGGTGAAGTATCTGGGAACTGTGACAATGCCATATGAGTCAGTGGTTCTCACATTTCGAAAGGAGAGTGGAGTGTCTGGAGGAGGTCTGCCAACTTGAAGTGAAGGGCCTAAAGGATGAGCTGTGGGGAGAGTCTGAGGGAGCTGGGTGTCTGTAGCCTGCTGAAGTGGAGGCACGGGTTTACCTAGCAAGAGCCTGCACCTGCCTGGAGGGATAACGGAGCCAACCTGTTCTCTGCAGTCACCATTGATACGACAGAAGGAACAGCCACAAGCTGCCTCTTGGGAGCTTTAGGCTGAACCTCAGGAAAAATAAAATGGACTAGGAGGAGCGTTGCCATGATCTCCACCTTTGGAGCTCTTCAAGTTTCAGCGCCGCAAAGTCACGGCCAGCCTGGAGGCTGGACTAGAGACCCCCTCGCAGCAGTCTCTTTCCCAACAGGCCTGTGCCTTGCCACATGTCATATGAGAAGAGACTAAGCTGGAGGAGAGGGTCTCTACATCACAGGACAATTCAGGGTGGAAGGAGGGTCAGGAGGTCTCTAGAGTTGCACTGGCTCCAAGCAGGGCCAGCTCTGAGGTCAGACCAGCTTGCTCGCTAAATGCCAGAATCCGGAGAAAGAGTTTACACATGAACCAGGCATCTGTGCCGCCGTTACAGAAATGGAGACAAGGCCTTTGACCAGCTCCCTGAACACAGCTATTGGTACGTCATGCCCCCTGAGAACATCCATCCTCCCGGGAACATCCATCTTCTTGTCCAAAGGAGTGGGATCCTTATGCAACTATCCTGCCATATCTCCAGACCATGGGGTGCTTTACACTGTAAACAGAACTGAAGGAAAGCCTCTGACTTGGGTACGGTCAACTGAATTGCTAAAAGAGGGCAAGATGGAGGGATCTCGGAGCTTCCAGGTTCTTCCTGAAGATAGAAGGCCTCAGATATAGGAACAGAAGATAACAGTTTTGAACTAGCCTAGGCTTTAGATCATTTCACATGTGATGGCTCTGCTCCATCCTTTCAGTCATTGGCACCCAGAAACCTCATCTGCTTTTCCTTCCTCTCCTCCCAAAAGCTGATCAAGTGATGGGAAGAAAGGAAGGAGAAAGGCCCTAGGCCTCTGTGACTCACCTGGGCTCTGGCACTTGGAGGGCCACAGTGTCATCCATTGTACACCCCATAAAGAATCAAGCTGGGAAGTGACTCTTCACGTACAAGTGAACAAGGTCGATGGACAGGCAAGGCTATGTCTGGAGACCAGTACACCTAGAGCATCGATCAAGCTGGGGCTGAAACTCAGGCCTGGTCTTCAATGGTCTCCTGGGCCCATGGACAGAGGTGTGGATGGAGGCCCCAGGTGAGGCTGATTAGGGTCCTGAAGGCCTGTGGATGCTCTCAGGGCCCTGACACTGCCCCCATGGGATCCCACCTGCCAGTGCCCTCAGTAGGCCAAGTTCTCATTCCCGCATGTGCAGGGTCTGTGCTCGGCTACTCTCCTTCCCCGCTTCTGTGCAGATCTGGGAGACCACAGTTTCATGCTGACTACAACCAAGGCTGAAACTGGTCTTCCCACCCCTGACCAACTTTTCCTCTTTTGGGAGTACAAGGTCCAGGTGAGCCTCAGACTGGGTGGCACAGTTAGAAGCTGACCCACACACAAGATCCCGCCTAACCTGTTGCATGTCCCATAGAGAACATCCACACATCTGACCTGCTCTGGTAGCAAGCAGGGCATCCTCCACTTCTCGCCTTCCCTGTTAGTCTCACCTAAAGATGTTGTATCTCCGTCAGTCACAAAAGCTGTGGGAGCTGTCCTTTTCCATCTTGACTCTTGCTCCCCTAACGTCACAGCTTTGCGATGGCATGTTGTCCTCCTGCTGTCTGTGCTCCAGGCTGTGGGCTTTGGTGCACATTAGGCCTGTAGCACCTCAGATGTGGCACCAGGGCCAAGGGCAGATTTGTCACATGGACACCTGATACCAAAAGATTGGCCCTCTTTGTGTGGAAAGGCTTCACAGCCGATGTGTGCTGGAGTGGATGGCAGGAGGCAACATAATGATGAAGGAGGTTCTCACAACGAGAGCAAAAGCTGCAGTCCCCAAGACCAGACAGAAAACGGCCTTGGGCTGTGCAGCCCTGGCAGGAGAGGGGTTTGTTGTCCCAGGTGACACTTGCAGCAATGAGTGGGGCCTGTGACAGAGGTGAAGCCGATCTCCAAGAAGGACAAGCTGCTGCTGAGAAAGTCCCCGGGGGAGGACAGCCTGTCATCCAGCCACACTGTGGACATCATGCTGGGGGCTGACTGGCTAGATAGCAGCTCTGCAGAGAAGTACCTTAGGGTCCTGGAGGGCAAGCAGCTGAGCATGAGCCAGCCAGGCAGCCTCGCAGCAAAGGCCAGCAGCCTCCTGGGCTGCATTAGGAAAAGCATTGCCGGCAGATGGAGGGAAGTTAACCTTCTCCTCCACTGAGCACCGGTGGGCCACATCTGGAGTGCTGTGTCCAGTGCTGGGCTCCCCAGTGCAAGAAAGTTGTTGACCTGCTAAAGCAAGGCTATCAAAGGGCCACAAAGCTGATTTAAGGGACCGCAGCATCTTCCATAGGACGGAAGGCTGAGAGGTCTGGGACTGTTAAGCCTGGAGAAAAAATTGCTCAGGAGTGTGGAGTAATAAGGCACGGACTGTGGCAGGGCTTCAGGCCAAAGACCTTTATTGTTAGCGTAGCGTGCTTTTTATACAAATACAGCCCGTTCACGCACCTAAAAGTGCTACCCGGTTGGCTATTGCTTTAAGTCCACGCGACTCTCACAGAGGCAGGATTGGTCGCCTCTGTATGTCCACGCGCTCCTTTGCTTCTTCTTAGTTGTTTACCACAGCTCCTTCTCTTCAAGGTTGAGCCCTGCAGGTGTCCGGCTGTTTACCAGCTTCTCAATGCCACAGCTCCTTCTCCTTAAGGTCGAGCCATGCAGGGTGATCCCAATATCACCCCCTTTTTGTTTATCTATAAACAAAACCTGATGGTTCATTCGCAACCCGAGGACTGTGAGGAAGATGGACCATCTGTACATTCTTCTATCGTCCTGCACCACGAACTCAGCCCAGCAGTCGGTAGGTGCCAGCTTTACATGGGCGTCCCCACGGAGGCAACGGTGGCCTTGCCGTACACCGGCCCACTGCCCTTTGGGAAATCCCGGTATTTATACATTTGCAGAGGAACGAGTTTCGACACACGTGGCCAGCGAGTGTCAGAACACGCCTTGGTTGCCACCTTTCAACACAGAGAGCCTATGGCATACGCGCCTGCTGGCCAGACGTGCTGCACGTGCCCCAGCCACCCTGTCTGTTGGTTCGTAGGCTTTGTTCACGCGGCACATTACCGTAATCCAGCAGTCACATATCAACCATGCTCAAGCCAATAGCAGAATGTTATAAGGCAAACAAAATTGTGAATTGTGCTTTATATTCCTCCGTTACTGCATGTCTTCCCCATCCTCCCCTAACCTTGATCAACTTTCTTATCTCTTGGGCTGTTTTCTCTCACCCAGCATAGTATCTGTTTCTTACCCAGCCATCCATTTTCTGATATTCTAACTGCAGTTTTCTCACAGGCCAAAATTCCATCTGTTAACCCCTCCGTATGTATACGATAATTGGCGATAATTTCCATTTCTGCCGACAAGCTAACTATTGCTTTTTCTAGCTGAGATAAACGTCTGAGTCCCAAACAGGATTCCAATTGAAGTTTACAATGTATTACATTATATACATTAACCACTCTGCTAGACTTAGGCTTGCGGTCATACAAGGATACGTAGGACAGAAGGTTACACTTCATCACACGAATCAGATGAACATATTTCACATAGCTGTACTACTCCTCGTGATGGGAAAAGCGCCCGTACAAAGCTATGATAACCTTTATTATATCTCACCAAGGGATTTGTAGTTATAGAGTGCTTTGCCCTAAAAGCTTTCCATGTTCCTCTAATGATACCGCTAATTTCAGTCTGATTAATTATCTGTGTTATAAATGATTTAGTCCCAAACAGGATTCCAATTCAAATGTACAATTTATTAAGCGAATAGAGGCAAGCAAACAGCGCTGGGTGCGCCGGGAGTCTCCGCTCCACCAAGACGCACGCGGTACAGCTCCTGTTCCTGGTTTATATCCTGTCCGTTAATACATATTCATGAACAGGCGTGTCTTCTTTGGCGCATGCCCTCTTCTCCTTCTAGGATCTTCTCGAATCTTCCTCAGCGTGATCCTGTTCGCTAATACATATTCATGAACAGGCATGTCTGCTAATACATATTAATGAACAGGCGTGTCTTCTTCAGCGCGTGCCCTCTTCTCCTGCTAGAGTCTCCTTGAATTTTCCTCGGCGTGCCCCCAGGATGACCCCAAACCGTATGCATGCACTTTCTTTACACAATACTATGCGGTCAGTGGTCAAACTGGTTTGAGCTGATATACCAGCCAAGTAGTTTAACTTTCTCCTGTAAAATACCCCTTTTTATGGTGCAGGAGAAATCCATAAAAGTCCAGAAGGTTACACTTCATCACACGAATCAGATGAACATATTTCACAATCCCCCATCTTTTTCTTTATAGTATTGATTCGTGTTTTCGTTTCCAACTGAGTACTGCAGATATCTGCATTCCTTGTATAACCGAGTAGATTAATCTAGTAACAATTCCCCACATATCCCCAATACAACTATCCCGATTTTAGTAAGCCAATCACCACCCATAAAATCTCCCCAAAATCCTCCTAGATTGATTCCATTCCAAGTTTATCTCTCAGGAGGCCATTCGTTATACACCTGGACTCCTAGTCGCTCTCCCTAATTTATGGGTAACAGGAAAAAACTAGGTTTTATTGTTGATTACACGTACGGGCTGTACAATTAGAAAAGGTCCTCAGTTTTCCCATTTTTCTGGGGTAAACCCCAGCTGGACTTGTTCCAATATTGACTACAGTTATTTGCCGTAGTCAGAGTCAAGGAACTCACCCCAAGTAGAACTAGAAGAGGTCCGGTCAGGGCCATAGTGGTCGGCGGTCACAGCCCAAAGGGGTTGCAGCCCTTGGCAGACCCTTTTTAAGCCGCAACACCAGTTCCCCTCCGGTCTTGCCCTCTTCCTTCCTTTAAGGGGGTGCTTTCTTAGTACCCAAATTAATTGAGCACTGCTTGTGAAGGCCAGAGCTTTGCTAGATCAGTGGTTTGTCCAGACCTGAGCACTTGCCCGAGCCTGGCGATCCTCTTTATTTGCAAGGCTTTATGGCTACAGAAAACTGCCAGTTAGCCTGCAGTTCTTACAAATAAACACCACCTTCTACACCAAGGACAAATTCTAGTTCCAGCTCCTTTTTCCTGTTCTTCTTTTGCCAACAACTCCTTCCGATGATACTCGTTTGGAGTACCCATTGTTGTTTCCTATTACCCTTTCCCATTGTTTTCCAAACTTGGGGATTACTTATATTGCTCTCCATAGCTTCCCATGGCCATCGTTCACCTCGATTTGTTCCACCACAAACGTAACAATTAGTTATATTCAATGACTTAGCAATGTTTTCAGCAAGATTTACAAGTAGATTTTTAGCAACTGTGGGAATTTCATGTTTCACTCCTGTTTCTATTACAGGAGTAGCCGCAATAAAATTCCCACAGCAATTTAGTCAGATGTGACCTTCCACTCCTTCCCTGGACCTTTCACTCGTGACACATGTGTCCATCCTTTTTCAGCAGTTCTCACAGCTGTTTCTGTAGTGAATAAAACAAGGAAAGGTCCTTCCCAGAGGGGAGATAGGTTTCCTTCTTTCCATGTTTTTATCAGAATTTTATCTCCTGGTTCTAACTGATGAATTGCAAATCCTAAAGGTGGTGTTTGGGCCACCATCCCAATCTCTCTTCATTCTTTTAATCTTTTTCCAATGGTAATTATATCTTGTTGGATACTATGATCCTCAATTACATTGTTCCCCAGAGGCATTCCTTGAAAATAAGGCATGCCATAGAACATTTCATATGGCGATATTCCAGTCTCACTGTATGTTTTTGTTAAGTGCCAATGGTAAACGTTTCGTCCAGGGCATTTGTGTCTCAATCATTAATTTAGCCAATTGTTGTTTTATTGTTTGATTCATTCTTTCTACCTTCCCTGAGCTTTGTGGGTGCCACAGAGTGTGGTATTCCCACTGAATACCTAATGATTGACATAATAGTTTTATTATTTTAGAAGTAATGTGTGTGCCCTGGTCAGAATCAATGTACTGGATTATCCCATATCTAGGTATCAAATGTTCCAATAAAATTTTTACCACCATCTGTGCCGTAGCTCGTGCTACAGGGTACGCTTCTACCCACTGTGTTAAATGATCTACTATTACCAATAAATATTTTATCCTCCCTACCTTAGGCAATTCAGTGAAATCGACTTGTACTTTCTCAAAAGGTCTGTAAGCTGTTTTTCTCCCTCCCGTGGCTGCTTGTCGAAACACTGTCTTATTTACCTTTTGACAAATTAAGCAACCTTGTGTAATTTGCTTTGCTATTTCAAAAATTCCAATACAACCAAATTGTTTAAGAAAATGATCACTTAACGCTTTTGTACCCCAATGTGTTTGTGCATGCAAACGTTCTAATAATCGCCTGGTGTAGGCTTTTGGCAGCATTTCTCGCCCATCGGGCAGTGCCCATTTTCCTTGTTCTAATTTAGCTCCTATTTTCTTCAATTTTGTTTGTCCTTCTGGGGTAAACTCCTTCTCTCTTTCCTCTCGTCCTTCTTTGCTGGTGTCCTCCTTTGTTTGTATGACATTAATTTTGGCAACTTTAGTCCTCAAGGCTGCTTCCTGGGCCTCTTTAGCTGCTAAGTTATTTCCTCTAGTTCGGTAATCACCAAAAGTCCCTTTTGGTGTCCCCTCACATGTACCACTGCTATCTCCTTTGGTTCTCTTAACGCCTTTAAAATTTTTACTATTAATTCTTGATGTATTAAATTCCTCCCGTGAGTATTAATCCAACCTCTTTCTTCCCAAATTTTTCCAAAAGTGTGGACCACCCCATATGCGTATTTAGAATCTGTAAATACAGTCCCGCTTCTTCCTTTTAATAATTCCAGGGCCCTACATAGGGCATACAGCTCACAAGCCTGAGCTGACCATGATGGACTCAGAGGTCCTGATTCCACAATTTCTAAGTCCTTATTAATTATTGCATATCCCGATTTTCTCTTCCCTTCTACCACTCGGGAGGAGCCATCTATAAACAGCGCTTCTCCATTTTACAACTCAGCATCTCTTAGATCTGGTCTCACCTTAGTCTGGGTCTCAATTACCTCTAAACAGTTATGTTGTAATTCCTCTGGTGGTTCTCCAAACAAAAATTGTGCTGGACTCTGAGCAGAAGTCACCCTCAGTTCTAAGTCAGGGGAGTCTATTAGTATTGCTTCATACTTTAGGGTCCGGCTGTCCGTTAACCATTTTTCCGCTTCTTGTTGTAAAACATTTCTGACATTGTGTGGGGTATACACTTTTAAAGGAGCACTAAAGGTAATCTTCCTAACTTCCTCTATTAATAATGCTGTAGCAACCAAAGCTTGGAGACAAGCAGGCCATGCTCTGCTTACTGGATCAAGTAACTTAGAACAATGCCCCATGGGTTTTTTGGATTCCTGCCCAGTCTTGAGTAAGAACTCCATATGCTGTCTGGCTTGATGTATTCACAAAGAGATAGAAAGGTTTTTCTAGATCTGGGAGGCTCAATACAGGTGCTTGTATTAATGCCCTTTTTACTTCCTCAAATCTCTGATCAACTTCAATAAACCACTTAAGTTGGTTATTAGTTAATTTTTCATATAAGAATTTTACTTTATCACTATAATTTTCAAGCCATGGTCTACAATATCCTACTAATCCCAGTATTTGCCTAATTTCCGTTTTAGTCTGTGGGGGTCTTAAGGATAGAATCCCAGATACCCTATCAGGATCTAACTTCTTCCTTCCCTTACTCAGCCAATGTCCTAAATATTTTACTTCTTGTTCTACAAACTGTAGCTTTGATCGGGACACCTTTAATCCCTTTTCCCCTCGAAAATTTAACAATTTAATGGTGGTTTTTCGGATCCCCTCTTCAGTTTCTCCTGCTACTAATGAATCGTCCACATATTGCAATAATTTTACCTCCTTAGGTATTGTGAAATCTTGTAGAATTGTTTCTAAAGTTTGTCCAAATAGATTTGGTGACTCCGTAAACCCTTGTGGTAACACAGTCCATCTTAATTGTTGTTTTTGTCCTGTTTCGGGGTCCTCCCACTCAAAGGCAAAATAATCTCTGGATGCCTCATCCAGAGGACAGGCCCAAAAAGCATCTTTCAAATCTATTACACTATACCAAGTATGTTTGGGAGATATATGACTCAATAAAGTATAAGGATTTGCCACCACAGGGAATTTAGTGATTGTTCGCTGATTTACAGCTCTTAAGTCCTGCACCATCCTGTATGACCCGTCCGGCTTTTTTACGGGAAGAATGGGCGTGTAACGAGGTGACATACATGGTTCTAGGGTTCCTTTTTCCAAAAGTCTGTCAACTACAGGTTTTAATCCTTTTCGACCCTCCATAGGTATAGGGTATAGCTTGATTCTAATTGGGCGGTGCGGATCTATTATTTGAACGCTTATGGGGTTCATTTTGTCTTTCCAGTTTCCCCTTCCTTATACCACACTGAGAGGTTAATAGCTTCTTCATCCTCTTGTGTTAAAGTGTATAATTTAATCTGCAATTTGTCCCCTTGACTCTGAATGCTCAAGTTTAACTTCAAAATCAAATCCCTTCCTAATAAATTGTATTCCGCTTCAGGGAGCAAAAGTAAATCATTAAGACAAATTTTCTTTTCTGTTTCTACTTCTACATCTTTCAATATATTTACTTTAAAAGGCTCTCCTTTTGCTCCTGCTACTGACACGTAACTCTTCCCTTTTTCTATTCCTTTTGGAAGTTTTTGAATGGTTGACTTTTCGGCCCCTGTATCCACTAAAAATAAAACTTCCTCTTTATGGGGACCAATCAATAATTTTATCAAGGGCTCTGTTGATGTTGAAGTCCCCAGAAGATAGAGCCCCCGACACCCCTAATCTTCTTTGAACATCTTCTCATCTTGTTCCCGCTGACGGCAGTTCTTCTGAACATGTCCCCTCTTGTTACAGTAGTAACAGACGGGAATTGTAAATCTTCCTCGATAAGGCTGTCCCCGGGGTGTCTGCTCTATTCTTTTTTCCCTTTTCTCTCCAGGAGTCGTCTTATTTTTCTGACTTTCCCTTACTGCTGCTACAAAAATTTTTGCTTTTGCTTTTTGTTTTTCTTCGTCCCTCCTAACATAGACTTTCTGGGCTTCTCTAAGTAACTCCTCTAATCCTCTTTCTTGCCAATCCTCCAATTTTTCTAATTTCCTTCTTATATCCCCCCAGGATTTAGCTACAAATTGTGTTCTAAGGAGTGCGGTCCCAGCCACTGTATTCGGATCAATTCCAGAATACATTGGTAGGTTTTTCCTCAACCTCTCCAACCATTCTGTTGGAGATTCGTCTTTCCCTTGTTGTTCATTAAATGCTTTAGTAATGTTTTGCCCTCGGGGAACCGCTTCCCTTATTCCCTGTATGATTAACGTTCTCAAATCCCTCATATTTTGTCTTCCTGGGGGTTGTTGATGATCCCAGTGGGGATCCACATTTGGCCATTTCTGATCTCCCGGGGGTCCTGCCTGACTCTGTCTTTCCCAAATTCTCATTCCAGCTTGTCTAATCATTCCCCTTTCCTCAACAGTGAATAGGATCCCTAAAATGGACTGTATTTCTTCCCAGGTATAAGTATTGGGGCCTAGGAATTGGTCCAATTTTTCAGCTACTCCGAGGGGATCATCTAATAGGGTCCCCATTTCTTTCTGGAAATTTCTCACGTCTGTGGTATTTAATGGGACTGCCACAAACCCCATGCCTCCCTGATTGCCTCCGAGGGGTACTTCTCGTAAGGGATATAGAGAAGCTCCCTCAGATACAGCAGTCCTACTTCTCGTACATGCAGCCGGAGGTCGATCTAATTCCGGTGCTGTTGGTGGTGGAGACAGGGGCAACGGTGGTACAGAGAGAGGTACTACGGCCACCGGAGGGGGAGCCGCCGCCGGAGATGGATTATTAGAACATGGAGGCGGTAGGTTATCCAGTGGCTCCCATTTATCATCTTTTTCCTTTTCACTTTTCCCCTCTTCTTCTTCCTCAAACTTTTCATCTGTTTTTAATGTAAGTATTGAGGCTGGAAAAGAATGTAAAGTTCTGTCCCATAATCCTGCATAATCACTTTCCTCCTGACTAAAAGGTTCCTTTGAATTAACATCTATATTTAAGGCCTGGCAGACCCAGTCTTCAAAAGATCCAAAAACGGGCCAAAAGACATGTGGTCTCAAAGGTTCTTTTGGCCATTCTACCATACAATATTGAACTAATTTTAATTTACTTTTTCCTTTTCTGGGGCCCCTATCATTCCAATTTTCAATCATTATTCCTAGTGGACTCTCCGGAGGTATTTCTAGTAATTCGCTCCCTTTCTTCTGGTCCTGGGGTCTCGATTTCGTCTGACCCATCTAGGAATTTTTACTGTGGCAATTCCTACAGCCCTTGGCTACCAGTAAGAGTGTCTTGCAGGGGGTTTAGGACCTATCACCCACCCACGAATCCTATAAAAATCACTTCGGTCCTTCACCGGCCAAGTCCCTCGCGGGAGATTGGAACCGCGGTTAGAAGACCTCCACAATCGCTTCGGAACGAGGTTCCGTCTCAGTCACACTCTTACACACACAGGCAACCGAATCCTACCCAACCGAACGGTATACACCTTAAATACTTACGACTCCGTCGTCTTCGTTCGGATCTTCGCGCGCAGAATTACGGGCAAAATAAACTGCTGCAGCCGGCAAGGGAGCTCATAAAAAATCAAATTCTTTGCTTGCCCCTATTCAGGTTCAGGATGGCGTTAGTCCCGACCCGACCCGATCAGGAGCCACCAAAAGGTGGGGCGCCCCTCCTAGATCAAGTCAGAATTCAGGAACCAAGACCATCCCGGACGAGCCCCCAATTGTTATAAATGATTTCGTCCCAAACACGATTCCAATTCAAATTTACAATTTATTAAGCGAATAGAGGCAAGCAAACAGCGCTGGGTGCGCCGGGAGTCTCTGCTCCACCAAGACGCACGCGGTACAGCTCCTGTTCCTGGTTTATATCCTGTCCGTTAATACATATTCATGAACAGGCGTGTCTTCTTCGGCGCATGCCCTCTTCTCCTGCTAAAGTCTTCTCGAATCTTCCTCGGCGTGCCCCCAGGATGACCCCAAACCTTATGCATGCACTTTCTTTACACAATACTATGCGGTCAGTGGTCAAACTGGTTTGAGCTGATATACGAGCCAAGTAGTTTAACCTTCTCCTGTAAAATACCCCTTTTTATGGTGCAGGAGAAATCCATAAAAGTCCAGAAGATTACACTTCATCACACGAATCAGATGAACATATTTCACACCTCTAAGTATGGATCTGCATGTGGCCCACAATCTAGTAATGTTTCTTGCATATGGACCACCCCTGATCATAAAAGACGTTTTAAACAATGGGTGAAGAGACCCCATTATACCATGTCATTGGAACCAGACAGGCTATGGAATTGTATAAACAAGATAAATTGTTACAATATGGATGATTATCTATGGATACCGTTTGCCTCAGACCTCCATCACGCCTTAAGAAGTATATGCCTGTGCCACAATTACAGTGCTCCAATCCCTAGCTTACAGACAGCATGTCCGATAGAATCCTCTAAACACATGGCTAGTAAATGTAGGATTCCTTCCCAACATTATAAAAAACGGATGCAAGACTCATGAGCCAGTAGTAAAGAGCACAAGTACCACTCTAATGTATCCTGCACTGCTTGAGACCGTATGGGTATGTTCTAATGAAGAGATATCAGATTACAGTCAACCCTATTGGGATGGGTTAGAATGCACTTTAGGAATTCCACAAGTTTATCTCCCATAATAGCTTTTAATCATACTCAGGAGTCATTCACTGTAGTCATTCATGAAACCAAGAGGGTACAGAACAAAGAGAAATGTATTGCCCTCCGTGTCACGGCCAAGCTATTATACAGCAGGGATGAGAGTAAGCTTAGCAATGGGATTGTTTTGGACTTCTTCGGCTGTGATAATTGAAAATTGATTATATCTAGAAAATCTACCATGGCAAGGAGAGACTCTAGCTAATTGTATGCAGCCAGCCAGCAAGGCTAAGCAACACCCAGCTTGTACCCACGAGCAGCCTCACAGATGACTTTAGAAAATCAATTAGCATTGAATATGGTACTACTAAAGGAGAACAGCGTTTGTGGATGGCTGAATAACACCTATCCTGGCAAAACCTGCTGTCAATTCCAAATGTGTCCGCTACTCTGCATCAAGCTAGAGATGAAATGCAAAAAACTGTGGACCAAACCCATGAGCTCAATGAGAAGATGAAACCAAGCAACTGGCAATGAACGAGGTGGATTTAAAATATTTTCAGTTGGCTCAGATTAAAAGTTAGTGGATGGGATCATAGTCTAACCCAGTATGTATTAATGTTTATCATAATTGTTATTGTTATTGTCCGTATTTGATTGTCACGTGTGAAATCTATGATAACTAGAGCTGTAACCATGCGTGTTAAGAGGATCCACATCTATGATCCTGAATACATCCCTTTAATACCATCCCCTATTATAAATTGCGACAAGCGAGGGAAGGCAAGCAGTCGACTCAATATGAGTGATAAGGCAAGCTTCAACTTTATTGCAAAACCTTACACATATTTATACACTAAGTTCTACCTTATGCATACTTGTCTTACAATCATTGGCTTAGCCCTAAAGATTGCATTATCATACTCCTCCTACTTGCAGTTACTGCTACGTGGTCCGGGTTCCATCCTGTTTTTCTTATACAGTGCTGCTTCTTAGCTGTTTACCACAGCTCCTTCTCCTCAAGGCCGAGCCCTGCAGATGTCCAGCTGTTTACCAGCTTCCCAATGCCACAGCTCCCTCTTCTCAAGGCCGAGCCGTGCAGATATCTAGCTGTTTACCAGCTTCTCAATGCTGCAGCTCCTTCTCCTTAAGGTCGAGCCGTGCAGAGTGATCAAAACATCTCCCCCTTTTTGTTTTTGTATAAACAAAACCTGATGGATCATTCGCAACCCGAGGACTGTGAGAAAGATGGACCCTCTGTACCTTCTTGTATCGTCCTGTGCCACGAACTCAGCCCAGCAGTCGGTAGGTGCCAGCTTTACGTGGGCGTCCCCACGGAGGCAACGGTGGCCTTGCCGTACACCGGCCCACTGCCCTTCAGGAAATCCCGGTATTACACATTTGTAGAGGAACGAGTTTCGACACACGTGGCCAGCGAGTGTCGGAACTCACCTCAGTTGTCACCTTTTAACACAGGGAGCCTATGGCGTATGCGCCCGCTGGCCAGACGTGCTGCACGCGCCACAGCCCTCCCGTCTATTGGTTCGTAGGCTTTGTTCACACGGCATTTTTTCATAAATCGGCAGTCACATATCAACTTATGCTTAAGTCAATAGCAGAATATTACAAAGCAAAACAAATCTAGCTGTACTACTTCTAGTGATATAAACTACTCCTAGTGATAGAAAAAAGGTACTTGTATAAGGGTATGAAGACCAATATTATATCTTACCAAAGCATTTGTAGTTAGAGAACACTTTGCCTCAAAAGCTTTCCACGTTCATCTCATGATACCGCAAATTTCAGTGTGATTTACCCCTACTTTTTCTTTTGACTGAGGTGGCATCCAGATTGCGATGACACCTGATAGTGTCATGATGTGTCCAACGATGACGATGGCGACTGCCGCACCCATGGCCTCACCCACTTCGAGGCACCTGCAAAGTGGGTAAAACCATGGGTAAAACCATGGGTAAAACAGCCACCACCGTCAACCTCGTCCCCTGGTTAGCAGTTGAAAAGGTCCTTTCTCCTTCCTCAAATAATTTAGCACATATAAGGCTTTATTCAAACGTTCTTAGGGTAATGTGGTAGCCTCTCCCCCTTTTTGTTTTGAGCGTGATTATCTAACAAAGCTCATTCATTGGGTGTGTAAGATACTTGTTGGAGTTATTCGCTAGCCAAGCATTCTTTACTACCTTTTGAACCATTCCTTGTAGACAATGCAATAAACATGGTACAATAAGCATTAGTATTAAGATAACAAGTACTATAACAACTGCCCCTTTTATTAAGTCTTGTAACCATCCACTTAGGCCCAAACTTGACAGCTATGATTCGAGGTTTAGTGAACTTGTCTGTAACCTGTCTGTTAAGTCCTTCAGTTTTTGTAATTGTTGAGTTACCGACTGTATGTATCTGTTAAATTCATACAACACATGCCATCAAACTCCTCACACCCGTGCCCTTGGGCCAAAAGCAGGAAGTCGATAGCTGCCCTATTTTGCAATGTCGCATGCCTTATTGAGTCAGTTTCCATTAACAAAGCACTGAGTGTTGCAGAAGTAGCATTGGTTTGTTTCGCTAGCCAACATCCCAATTTATTTAAAGTGGTTAAGCCTTGGGCAGCAGCGACCCCAGGGGCAAGGAAAGAGGTTAGTATGGTTTTGTCCGCAGTCCAAAAATCCAGTTGGTCATTGCACTCTTCCTGATATTTTCAAATCTGTCATCTTATTCTATGCCGTGGGGTAAGGTTCAATATCATAGAAGTGTTGGGAGTTAACAATGTTAGGTGCCCCAATGTGTAAGGACCACCTCTCAAACGGGAGGGAACACCGTGCCATGCACGATCACCACAAATCAAGAATATTCCTTTAGGGAGTCTCATTGGGACAATAGTAGAGCGCGAGATGTTGCTCGTTGTATAATTACACCAGTTGGTAGCATTCTGAAAAATGGCTAACGTGGGGTTTACATCCTGTGACCTGGTATCGTCCTGTCCTGTATAATTAAAATATAAACAGGTAGGGGCTGTCATGCATCCTAAAATACCCAACTCCTGCGGTTCCAACAACTCCTGTGGTCCGTGTGTCATCCATCCGTCCCACTTATCCATAGCTGCAGAGGTGTTTGTTATTTTTTAAAAACAAGGTTAGGTCAGGGGTGGTCTTCTTTACCACCATTGTCGAATCATAGTCCCCTAAGGGCAGACCAACTAAGCATGTTGTAAACAGATTCTCAGCAGTGGATATAGATAAGCAAAGGTGGCCTTGGCCCGTTTGATTAGCTAGTGTAACCCAGATATTTTTTCTTGGTTGAACGGAAAACCACGCCTGAACCTGGCATATCAAACACGTGACTATCAGACTCACGAACAACGGGATTTGCGTCCTGCGTCGGTAAAGGCTGTCATCCCATTCACTGGGGTCTCCGATCACATAGGCATTTCTTCAAACTGCTGATTAGCCAACAGTGACAATAATCTATCGGACGGATAGCTATTTGTAACCTGTTCTAAAAAATCAGAGATTGCGATCTGAAACTCCAGAGAACTGGCTAACAACCAATCTAAGTACTTTTGAGATACAGGAACATAAATTATTACAGGTTCTAATCCAGATATTTCTACAATTCTTTGTCTTCCCTTAATAATGAGTTGTGCAAATAATTCATATCTGGTGACCACTATTTTTCTGGGTTGATAGGAGAGAAAAACCCATTCTAATACTTTCAAACTGTTTGCTGTATTTCCTAACTGTACGGTCAATCCTAGTGGATATTGCCGTTCCCCTCCTGAATTAACTATCATAAGCGAGATACTCTCAGTAGGTGAACATCTGTGAGCATAGGTTGTTGCTATCTTCTCAGTAATTTTCTGCAAAGCCTGGTGTTGATCCTCGTCCAGTTGACGTCGCTCTGGAGCCTCCACCGAAGACTCCAGGAGCGGCATCAATGGCCTCAGATCATCATTAGTAATTCCGCAAATATTGCGAACCCACTGTATATCCCCCATTAATTTTTGGACATCAGAAAGATTTTCTATTTTCACCTTAATCTTTATTTTTTGTGGGTGGACCACTGCCCTGGTAATAATCCAGCTCAAATATTGCCATGGTTCCTTCTTTTGAATTTTTTTCGGTGCTATTTTTAAACCCCGTTTTCCTAAATAGTGCTCTAAGTGCTGTAAAATGTGGTCTGCATTCAATTGTGTCCCTGCTATTAATATATCAACTATATAATGATACGTTATTAAATCTGGATACTTTTTCCACACCGGTTCTAGAGCCCATGCCACAAATGTCTGACACATCGTAGGTGAATTTTGCATTCCTTGTGGTAACACTACCCAATGATACTTTTTGCTAGCTCTCCTTTATTTACCGATGGTACCATAAAGGCAAACTTCTCTGCATCCTCAGCTGCTAAGGGAATGGTAAAAAAGCAATTGAAATATACTCTTCGATTCCCTGCAAAAGAAATGATACATTTGTGACAATAATTACGACGACATAGAACAAACCCACAACACCGTTTTACAAATATGGCATATTGAAGTTCCTGCTCTTGAACGTCCGGGGAGAGCCGCTGAGACAGTCAACGAGCCGTCATTCCGCATACAAAAGAGTGAAAGCATCAGCTGGCGGTACGTCAGAGTTGACTGCGTCCGTGGGACGTGTGACAAGGTCTTCAGGTCTTACTGCCGGCCGTACTGACCTGGTCGGTACCCACTTCGCTCCGTCCCCTCCCTCTCTGCCAAAGTCTCTTGTCTCATGCCTCGCCAATGTTGGGCAGGGTCGGATCTTGACTTGGGGGAAGGATCATCCCAGGCAGCCCCCTCCTGTTGCGGCACGCACGGGTCAGGAGGCGGGGGCCAAGGAGGACTCGCCACCTCCGTTGGTTGCGTTAGCGGGGGCGGGGGGCGGGCGGGGGGGGGGGGGAGGCCGGCGGGGGTTGCTCGTTCTCACCATTCCCAGCTCGGCCTCCCTTCTCTCCCGGGGCTGTGGCAGCGGCAGCTGCTGCCGCCGTCCGCTCTGATTTTATCCCCTTTATAGAGTCTCTGACTAATCGCCAGGTTGTTAACACTTTCGCGGCCGTATGATCCTCTTTAGAGGCTGCCTCAAACACCAATTTCCCTGCTTTCTCCCAGGTAGGTAACTCAAAAGCTGTTGCAGAGTCTGCTGCTAGCCCCTGGCTCTTCAAAACAGTCTCGAATAGCAATCGCCACGTTGTTGCTAGCTCCGCTGCTTGCCCATCTCCTTTCGAGACTCACCCCATTGATCTTTCACATGGGCACACAGGGGAACACTGAGTACATTGTTCTGGGCAACGTTGTCCCGTCTTGCCCTCACATACATCATCGTAGATCTGTTTCTCTGACTTATTTATGCAGCCGGTTTACTCGGTGCATCTGGCACCTCAGGAGGTGCAGTCAGAGTCGCTGAAGGTCCTGGACCCTCTGACTCAGTTAAAAAGGGATTGGTTGAAGACGGTTTAACAGCCTCCTCCATATCAGCTGCAGCTTTTCTCTCTGCCTTTAAGGCTTTTAATGTGGTTAACATCAACTTCCATGCCGTCACTAACTCTGCGGTGGTTTTATCTCCATTCCCAATATGTTCCTATAACATTTTTCCTATCTCCTCCCACGTCTCTGCCTTAAACGCCACGGACGCATCGGGGGGGTACCCTTTTTGGCACCAAATTAGAAGCCTTCTAAGTGTATATTCATCATATTTCAGTCCTCTCTTAGAGAGCATATGTGGCAGGAGTCTGACCATCGCCCCTTCTTCATGTGATGCGTTCTGCCTTTAGTTCTTTTAATGTCTCTAGGATCAACCTCCAGAGCGTCGTAAATTTTATACTGTCTTTGTTGCCTGTGCTATTCACTTTTCAGTTTTATATCTTTTCATGCAATTAATAACATCTCTCCAAGATTTCATTAATTTTTTTTGCTGATTTATCATCATCGATTACTAGATCCCACAATCAATCTCCATAAGAACGCCACTCGTCTACTTCAAACATACTTTCAGGGTCTTTAAAAGACCCTTTCGCTTTCCCTAACGTAATTAACCCAGCCAGATCTTTTAATTGGCTTACTCCCCGCTTTTCTAAAAAGCATTTTAAGATTTCGAACGCTACCTCTATTTCCATTGCGCGCTATGTTGACCTTCTTAATTATCCGGTCAATTATTTTTGCAGCCTTTTCCCATGGGTAGCCTTCTTTCGGACGGCGAACCCCTTCTTAATTATCCTGGGTTCAAGCACGGATCAGGCGCGCCGCGGCAGCGTCCGCCGATCTTCTGCTCCCTGGTCGCTGCTACCAGTGCTTCTCCGATCTCGCTGTCCGGTGAAAAACAAGGATGGGGTCCCTGTTCGGGCGCCACTTGCGACGAGTGAGGGAAGGCAAGCAGTCGACTCAATATGAGTGATAAGGCAAGCTTCAACTTTATTGCAAAACCTTACACATATTTATACACTAAGTTCTACCTTATGCATACTTGTCTTACAATCATTGGCTTAGCCCTAAAGATTGCATTATCATACTCCTCCTACTTGCGGTTACTGCTACGTGGTCCGGGTTCCATCCTGTTTTTCTTATACAGTGCTGCTTCTTAGCTGTTTACCACAGCTCCTTCTCCTCAAGGCCGAGCCCTGCAGATGTCCAGCTGTTTACCAGCTTCCCAATGCCACAGCTCCCTCTTCTCAAGGCCGAGCCGTGCAGATATCTAGCTGTTTACCAGCTTCTCAATGCTGCAGCTCCTTCTCCTTAAGGTCGAGCCGTGCAGAGTGATCCCAACAATAAATTACCAACCAACAAGAGAGGATGAAAACACAGGAAGGAGATGAATGCCTCGACCCACCTAAATACAAATTACACAATGTTCCTCTCAGTGAGTTGTGACTAAGGTCACAGGGTGGATAATGTGGGAAACCACTGTGGGTCTGTAGGGAGTAGCAGGGTTTGACTGGAGCAACACGCTCCTCTTCAAAAGCAACCCTGATGGGTTGCAGTCAGACAGTCTCATAACTGACTATTGTTGAGTGATGTCTGGGATGAGGCGAAAGCCTTGCAGCCTGATGTTCTACGGCAAGGCCACAAAGACCTCCATCAAACGTGAGTAAGCTGACCATTATTAATAACTGAAATTCTTATTAACTTTTCATTCCTATTGATCGATGCTATTTGAGTTATATAGTATCTATCGGTCTACAACAAATAAATGAATAAAAAATTAATGAACTGATTAAGTTTTTATTAATCAAATTAGTCTAAATCAATCATTAATAATTACTTATTAATAACAGTCGTTACCTATTAAGATCGATTATTTTATTTATTAGTATTTTGTGGTACTGCATTAACACTACTGTCCTCCAGTTACTTATCATGTATTTTTTTTTCTTTATCATCACTCTGATTTACTGTTGTAATTATCTACTATCAATTCATCATTATTAATTATCATTAATTACACGTGCTACACGACGGCTCTGTTCCTCACCTAGAACTTGTTATCAGTAAAGTAGTTCCTTATTAACGTGATCTTAATCCACTGGATGTTAATTCCAGTAAATATTAATCTGTATTGCTCTATCGCTAATCATTACTTCGTATATTAATTACCGGTTAATGAATTATTTATTACATTCATTAACCATAGGTCGGTGTATGTTAATCCATCAAGAATTAGCAGAGAGTGCCAGATCAGCATTTGTCCTAAACCTGCTCTCCCCACTCCCTCCTCCCAAACCGCCCGCCTGCCCTCACCCCGGAGAGTTCTGTGTCAAGACACCCACACGCACCCTGCACACCCCCCGTTTCTTTTTGATTGTCATTTTTTTAGCTATTTATTTATCTAGCCTCCCTCCCCCTTACCTTTTCTTACTCTTCTCTCTCACCACCGGGGACCGGGGACCGGGGACCAGGCAGAGGCGGCGGTGCCCAGCCCCAGCCGCCCGCCCTCCCCACCCCACCGCAGCGAGCCCCATTGCTACAAGGCCGCCAGAAGTTAATCTGCTTATGTGTAAACGTGGTGGCAGCTGAGGTATGTTTAAGAATACTGGTAAGTGTTGCTAGAAACCTACAAATATTTTCCGGGTGTTAACCGCGGGGTGCCAGCTTTGTGGGCCTACCACCCAGCACCCAGCTCTGCGCAGGTCTGGAATAAACCGGTATCTCGTCTCGGTGTGTGAGACTGGCCTATCGCACGCCGGGAAACGAAACCGCCTTTTCGGACACCACCATCAGCAAAGCAGCGACCCCGCTTTGCCTGAGGCTGCTGGGCCTGTCCTCTGGGCGCTGCTCACCACTGGAACGCATCCCGCTGGCGACGGACACGCCGACGGCCGCTAGCGAGAGGCGCGGCCCACCTCTCCGGCAGCCGGAGCCCGGCCTCGGGGACGCAGGTCTCTGCCCAGGCCGAGGCACGGGGCTGCTGCTTTCCCAGGGACGGCTTCAACCGGGAGCCGAGCCGAGCACATCGCCCGCAGGCGGACACCGAGGCGGGCCACAGCGCAGGCTGTAGCAGAGAAGGCGGCGTTGTCCACAGCGTTACCAGACTTTTTCGTTTCTTACTGCGTGCACACCCGCCACACACGCTCCCAAACCGGCCCCGGCACGAACCCCTCGCCCGCGGCCACACGCACACACGGAGACACCCCCCCTCCCCCTTCCGCCAGCAGTTTTGCCGGCCCGGGGAAGGAAGGAAGGCGGGAGACTTTAGGACCCCGCGGCGTCCCTGCCGCACCCGTGCCCCCCTCCCGCCTTTCGTCCTCAGTCCGTCGGTCGGCCAGTCCGTCGGTCAGTCACCCTGCTGAAGGTATGCGAGGCACAAAGCGGGGGTATTGTTTAGGCTCTGTCAGGAGTCAACGAGGCGCAAGCCTGAGGGAAGGAACAAGGCAACCGCAAAGGGAACGCAACTGCCGACCTTTGAGTGAACTATCCTAAGTAACATCTAATTAACATCGACTCGGCATAGCACAAGCCTGCCCTCCGGTAGGGGAAGACCCCTACCCACAGAAGCCCCTTCCTCACGGGGCACGCGCAGTAAAAAAGGAGGACGCTGTCGCCGTGGAGACGAGGCTTGCGGGAACCAACAGGCGCAAGGGCGCCTGCGCCAGCTCTCAAGAAAATAACGGTGACTTGTTGCTCGGAGCGTAGAAATATTTTCCCTGCGTTAACCGAGGCGCGCCAGCTTTGTGGGCCTACCACCGGCACCCAGCTCGGCGCAGGGGCGGAAGAAAAGCCGCCGTCTCGACTCCGTGTGTTTCCCGGCGCTCTGCGCACCGGGTGACGGAACCCGCGTTTGGCACAACAGCCCCGCTGCGCGCGGGCCGCCGCCGCCGCGCGGTGAAAACCAACGAACGCGAACGGCGGGGGAGGTGAAAAACGAAAAGAGAAAAAAACCCCCAACCCAACCGACCCAAACAGAAACCTCCGAAAAGCGCCGCCATCCCCCCTCCCCCAGCCAGCCTCTGCGCCAGGCTCCCTCCCCCGCCGCCGGGGGGGCCGGTTGCCGGGCAGCGGGGCACGCGCGGCTGCAGCCCCCCTTGCCCCCCGCTGCTCCGGGGCGCCGGAGAGTCTCCGGCCGGGGGGGGCCGCACCCACCGGCCTGCGGGTCCGGAGCTGCAGCGCAGGGAGGGGGAGCGCACGCGCGCGGGGGGGGGTGGCTGAGTGAGTCTGAGCGCGCGTGTGTCGCGGGGGGGGGCGGTGTCTGCAGGATCGCGGGCGCAGACCTTAATATATTTATTTTTAACAACGGCTTGTTTAGCCTGGGGAAGTGGAGGGTCAGGGCACTGCAGTAGCTGCAGCCTGCAGCTGCTTGAAGAATGGTTTTGTGATAAATGATTTAGTCCCAAACAGGATTCCAATTTAAGTTTGCAATTTATTAAACAAATAGAGGCAAGCAAACAGCGCTGGGTGCGCCGGGAGTCTCCGCTCCACCAAGATGCACACCTTCACTTCTTACAGTTCCTTCCTTTATACTTCTCTAGGCTTCGTTTCTTGCCTTTCTCCGCCTTTTTCTTGGAAGACGACTCTTTCTTTAAGTACGTCACCACTTCCCCGGTCTGCGCATGCTTCATCTTTTTCTAGGTGGTCGTCCGGTGGTCGTTGGGAGGAAGATGCTCCTCTTCGTCAGTGCACCCTACATGACCTCTCTGTTTGTGCAGGCGCTCCGTTATTCCACTTATATTATGCTACCTTATTTGGCTATACATTTTCTTGACATTTCTGCGGTTATTTACAACACTGGTTTGCACTAGTATATCAGGAACTAACTTACATATCAGGAGGCTACATAAGCTTCACATATCAAGGGAGTTACCCAAACTATACTTATCAGGAAGTTACATAAAGACTGCCACTCCCCTGTTTATGGTCATGCCCTACATATATTCCTTTATTTCAATATAAATGGCATTTGCTTCAAGCTTATATTCACTAGATTTTCTTTACACGAATCGCTCGTTCCTCACAATCCCCCGTTTTCTTTTTCACCACTGTGATTCGTGTAAAATTTATTTAAAGTTTGTTTGATGGGTATTAACTCGGGTTCCTCTATATGTTTTACCAACATTAAAACATGTTTTCTCTCACTCTGTGTTGGTTCTATTGGAGTGGCTGTAAATTTCATTCCATTAATCGCAGAAGCTACAGCTTGTGAAAGACAAGGAATTAGACATGGTATTATTAACATACCTCCAAACAATCCTAACAAAACGATAATGATTTTTGTTACCCAGTTTCCTGAGAATAAATTTTCCCACGTTGTCCATAGTCCTTGGACATTTATTCCATTCCACGTTTGGACTGGCACATGGGCTACTTTTTTCATTTCTCTTACTAATTCATTGATGGCTTTTCCTTCATCATTTATCTCTAAACAACAATTTGTGAGATTAAATTTTCCACAGACTCCTCCTTCCTGTGCTAGTAAATAGTCTAGTGCGAGTCTATTTTGATATAGGGCTGTACGCATTTTAGTATTTTGTTTAGCCACCAATCCTAGAGCATTACCCGTTTTATTTACAATTATTTCTACTACAGCTTGCAACCTGATTATTCTATTCAACATATAAATGGGGGTCCTATATCCCCAGGACCCATCTTCTGCCCATGTCGCTGGGTCATAATATGCTATTATTCTTTCAGGTGGCCACTCATTATCTTTCCATTTTCCTATTTGTAGCTCTCTTTTTCCCCTTCGGTTGTGAGTTTCTAATGCGTCTGTATATACCAGTACCCCTAGGCGTTCTCCTCGGTTTATAGGTAATAAGAGAAAGCTTGGCCGTATAGTTCCTAACACGCACGCTCCGGTCCAATTTTTTGGTAATCGGGTATATGCAAATTTTCCACAGATCCAATATTGCCCTTCTGGACTTGACCACCCTTTATCAATAGTGGTTCCGTTGGTCCAATTCGCATGATTTTTACTTATTTCTTGGGCAGTGCCCCATTTATCCTACTTTTGGTAAGTACTATTCCAGTTATATCCCCCTTCACATACTAAATATCCGACTGGTTTACTCCCAGCGTCATTTTGCCAACAGCTTCTTCTTATTATGCTGGTTTGTAATATCCATTGTTGTTTCCTGACCTGAGTTGATATGTTCTAAACATTAGGGTCTGGTATGTTGCTCTCTTGGGCCTCCCAGGGCCAATTCTCTCCTGATTAGTTCCACCACATACATAACAATTAGTTACATTTAGTGACTTAGCAATGTTCTCAGCAAGATTTACAAATAGATTTTTAGCCACTGTGGGAATTTCATATTTCGTTCCTGTTTCCATTTCATGACAAAATGACTTAAATAACAGTCTATGCTGCACCGATTCTCTTTTCTTTCATTTCAATATTAATAACTACACCTGGGTCTTCTCCAGGTCCATATATCTTAAGTCCAATTTTGGTTATTTTTTTCTGTTTCCAAATTTCTAAATTTATAAGGGTTAAATTTACTAAATTACAGGTACAGGTTGTACAATTATTGTCTGTTTGTACCCTTGTGATTGAAGCTTGTAAATCCCCACATTGGCTGTCATATCCCCAGCTTGCAGTATCCTAACATACACAAGACCATCCCCTTCTTCCACATAGGTGTGCTGACTGATATCTCACCGTTTGACTAGGTACATAATCAGGATTTATCTGACATTGACGTCCACCTCCACCTGGGCAAATATATTTTGGTTGATTACTATAGCATCATCTCCACTCTACACTCCCACAATTAATATCCAGATCATCATCTATAATATCGCATGCATCAAAAATTACCGATACTGATGTGCTCAAATTGGCCATATCCTTACTTATTCCAATTAATCTTCCTACTTCCGAATTTGTTTTCATTTCTACCCACTATTGATAAAGAAGTTCCTTTGGATCGTAACAAACAGTATCATTTTCCACCGAGCATTTCTTATATTGTGTTCCATTGTATATACAACTCCCGTTCTGTTTCCCTTTGCACTCGTAATAGGTGTGGTACATTAATGTTTTATTACTTACTCGTCCGTGCTGGGCGGTTCTTATGCACTCGGTGCAATTTTGATTACCTGTCACCAGGTTGGTGAGTCCGAGTAAAATCAGGAGAGGTCCGGTAAGGGATCTCATGGTCGGAGGCATCAGCTACAAGGGGTGCTCGTCCTTGACTGGCCTTACTTGGTCGCGACTGAGAATCCCCACCCGGTCTTGCCCTCTCCCCCTTCTCAAGCGGACTTCTTTATTTCGATGACAGTAATAAATCTTACCCACCAGAAATCTCCTATAGGAGTAGTCTGTCCACACTGAATGCAGAGGAAACTTCAGCTTTGAATTTGAAAACGTCCCTGTTAGCCTCTGTGGGAAATGATATATTTGTTACACAGGTTACACCTAACCCTCAATAATCATACAACATGGTTTACAGAGTGGACATAAACTTAGTCCTGCCCGATAATTGCTTAATGCTATAGTCTTTAATTCGTGATCATTTCTCATACGTTCATTCCCTTTTTAATGTTATTTTTGTGGTTCCAGGTTGTAAAATAACTTTCCAGTCTTTCATGGGTCCTTTTACTCGAGTCGCGTGTGTCCACCCCTTTTCCGCGGTCCAGATGGCAGTATCTGTAGTTAACAATACAACAAAGGGTCCTTCCCATGAAGGAACTAAAGTTTCTTTCTTCCAAGTTTTGATCAGTACCTTATCCCCTGGTTTGAATTGATGGATTGCAAACCCCAAAGGTAGGGTTTGTGCCATTATTCCTATATCTCTTAGTTCTTTCAACCTTTCTCCTAAAATGATAACATATTTCCGAATATTATAATCTTCCACTACATTGTTTCCCTCGGAGATAGGGCATGCCGTATAAAACCTAATATGGCGATAATCCAGTCTCACTGTGCGGTTTGATCCTTATGTTAAGAAGGGCTAGCGGTAAACATTTAGTCCATGGCATCTGTGTTTCAACCATTAGCTTCGCTAGCTCTTGCTTTATTGTTTGGTTTATTCTTTCTATTACTCCCAAACTTTGAGGATGCCATGGGGTATGATATTCCCATTTAATACCTAATGATTGGCACAAGGATTTTATAATTTTAGAAGTAAAGCGAGTGCCTTGATCAGAATCAATATATTGTATTATCCCATACCTGGGGATTAGGTGTTCTAGTAAAATTTTATCACCGTCTGAGCTGTCGCTCTTGCTACAGGATAGGCTTCGACCCATCGTGTTAAATGGTCTACTATAACTAACAAATATTTCAATCTTCCTATTCTTGGTAATTTGGTAAAGTCGACTTGAATCCTTTCAAACGGTCTATAAGCTAGTTTTCTTCCTCCCATGGCCACTTGTTGAAACACGGCCTTATTTGCCCTTTGACAAGTTAAACACCCTTGTGTAATTTGCCTTGCTATTTCAAAAAATTCCAATACAGCCAAACTGTTTAAGGAAATGATCACTTAACACTTTTGTACCCCAATGTGTTTGCGCGTGTAAGCGTTCTAATACCTGCCTAGCGTAAGCTTTTGGCAACATCTCTCGCTCATCAGGTAATGTCCATTTCCCTTGTTCCACTCTAGCTCCTATTTTCTCTAATTTTGCTTGTTCCTCCAGCGTAAACTTTTTCTCCTTTTCCTCTTATCCTCTTCCACTAGTGTCCTCCCTTGTTTGTGTATGATTAATTTTAACAGTTTCAATCCTCAAGGCTGCTTCCTGAGCCTCCTTATCTGCTAAATTATTTCCTCTAATTCGATAATCTAATCCCTTTTGGTGTCCCCTCACATGCACCACGGCTATTTCCTTTGGTTCTCTTAACACTTTTAAAATTTTACTATCAACTCCTGATGTATTAAGTTCTTTCCTTGAGTGTTAATCAAGCCTCTTTCCTCCCAAATTTTTCCAAAAGTATGGACTACTCCATATGCATATTTGGAATCTGTGAATATGGTCCCTCTTCTTTCTTTTAATAATTCCAGGGCCCTACATAAGGCATAAAGCTCACAAGCCTGAGCTGACCATGATGGACTCAGAGGTCCTGATTCCACAAGTTCTAAGTCCTTGTCAATTTTTGCATATCCTGATTTTCTCTTCCCTTCTATTACTTGGGAGGATCCATCTACAAACAATTTTTCTCCTCCCTCCAATTCAATATCTCTAAGATTGAGCCTTACTTTTGTCTGGGATTCTATAACTTCTAAACAATTGTGTTATAGCACTACTGCTTCTGAGGGTTCCCCAAACCGGAACTGAGTGGGGCTCTGGGCAGAGGTGACTCCTAATTCCAAATTAGGTGAATCTATCAAGATGGTTTCATATTTCAAAAGTCTACTATCTGTCAACCATTTCTCTGTCCTCTGTTGGAGGACATTCCTAACATTATGTGGCGTATATACCTTTAGAGGTACACTAAAGGTAATTTTCCTAGCTTCCTCTATCAATAATGCCATAGCAACTAGGGCTTGGAGACATGCTGGCCACCCCCTGCTCACCGAATCTAACAATTTGGATAAATATCCCACCAGTGTGTGTGGGTTTTTTGTGGGGTTTTTTTGTTTGTTTTTGTTTTGTTTTGTTTGTTTTTTTGTTTGTTTGTTGTTTTTTTTTTCCATTCCCTTTTTAGTCTGTGGAGGTCTTAGGATTAAAATACCAGAAACCCGGTCAGGATCTGATTTCTTTTTTTTTCCTTTGCTTAACCAATGTCCCAAATATTTTACTTCTTGCTCTATAAATTGTAATTTCGAGCAGGACACTTTTAATCCCTTTTTCTCTAAAAAATTTAACAATCTAATGGTGGCTTTTCGGGTCTCCTCTTCAGTTTCTCCTGCTACCAGTAAATCATTCACATATTGTAATAATTTTTCCCTCCTCGTGTACTGTAAAACCTTGTAAGATTTTCTTTAAGGTCTGTCCAAACAAATTTGGTGACTCCGTAAACCCTTGTGGTAGCACAGTCCACCTTAATTGTTGTTTTTCGTCCTGTTTTGGGGTCTTCCCATTCAAAGGTAAAATAATCTCTGAACCCCTTATCCAAAAGACAGGCCCAAAAGGCATCTTTCAAATCTATTACACTATACCAAATATGTTTAGGAGACAGGTGACTCAATAAAGTATAAGGATTTGCCACGACAGGGAATTTGGTGATTGTTCGCCGATTCACGGCTCTCAAATCCTGTACCATCCTATATGTACCATCTGATTTCTTTACAGGGAGTATCGGGGTATTGTGGGGTGACATACATGGTTCCAAAGTCCCATTTTTTAGTAATTTATCCACAATAGGTTTTAGACCTCTCCGGCCTTCTATAGATATAGGATATTGTTTAATTCTAATTGGCTTATGAGGGTCTGTTATTTGTACCTTGATGGGTTCCATATCTAATCTCCCAACATCTCCTTCCTTATACCATACTTGGGGGTCAATTTTTTCCTCATCAAGTTGGGTTAAGGTACATAAGTTAATATATAACCGATCTCCTTGGTTCTGAATAGTTAGGTTTAGTTTTAAAATCAAGTCCCTCCCTAATAGGTTATATTCTGCTTCTGGTAATAAAAGTAAATCATTTAAACAAATTTTTGTCTCTGTCTCAATCTCTACTTCTTCTAAGATGGGGACTTTGAAGGGTTCTCCTTTTGCACCTGTTACTGACATCTGGGCTTTTCCTTTTCCTACCCCTTTTGGGAGTTTCTGAATCGTTGACCTTTCAGCTCCAGTATCTACTAAAAATAAAAATTCTTCTTTTTGGGGACCTACTAATAGTTTTATCAAGGGCTCTGTTGATGTTGAGGTCCCCAGAAGATACAGCCCCTAACACCCCTAATCCTCTTTGAACATTTTCTCATCCCATTCCCGTTTACGGCAGTTTTTCTGAACACGTCCCTTTTTGTTACAATAGTAACAGATGGGAGTTGTGGGTCTGTCTTGATGAGATTGTCCCTGGGGTGGCTGTTCTGGTCTCTTATCTTTTTTTCTCTCCCAGCTGAGTCTTACTCCTCTGACTTTCCCTCACTGCTGCTACAAAAATTCTTGCCTCTGCTTCTTGTTTTTCTTCGTCCCTCCTGACATAAACCTTTTGAGCTTCTCTTAGTAATTCTTCCAACCCTCTCTCTTGCCAATCCTCTATCTCCACCCAGAGGTACTTCCCGTAAAGGATACAAAGACGCTCTGGGTGCTCAGTTTGGGATCCTCCCCTTAGAGTTGAATTCGACCCCGGGGCCGTAGGGGAAGTCGTCAGATTTGGTGACGGTATTTGACGGGTAGCTGGATTATACGGGGGAGGTAAGTGATCTAGGGGGTCCCAATCCTTCTTTTCCTTTTCCATGTGTTGCTCCCCTACGGTCTTATTTTTCCCTACTCCTGTTTTAAGATGAAAAATGCCCACACAGGCCTTTATCCATAAACTAGCATACTCGCTCTCCTCTTGGCAAAACGGTTCCTTAGAATTTACATACAGGTTTAGCGCCTGACAAACCCAATCCTCAAATGACCCAAATAAAGGCCAAAAAAAACGTGGGGTCTCAAGGGGTTCTTTGGCCATTTTACCATACAATATTTAACTAATTTCTCTTTTGTCTTCCCTTTTCCAGGGCCCTTATTATTCCAATGTTTTAACATTATTCCTAATGGAATCTCCGGAGGTATTTTTAGTAATTCGCTCCCTTTCTTCTGGTCCTGGGTTCTCGATTTCGTCTGACCCATCTAGGAATTTTTACTGTGGCAATTCCTACAGCCCTTGGTTACCAAGCAGAGTGTCTTGCAGGGGGTTTCAAACTTCTCACTCACCTATGGATCCTATAAAAATCGCTTCGGTCCTTCACCGGCCAAGTCCCTCGCGGGAGATTGGAACCGCGGTTAGAAGACCTCCACAATCGCTTCGGAACGAGGTTCCGTCTCAGTCACACTCTTACACACACAGGCAACCGAATCCCACCCAACCGAACGGTATACACCTTAAATACTTACAACCCCGTCGTCTTCGTTCGGATCTTCGCGCGCAGAATTACGGGCAAAATAAACTGCTGCAGCCGGCAAGGGAGCTCATAAAAAATCAAATTCTTTGCTTGCCCCTATTTGGGTTCAGGATGGTGTTAGTCCCGACCCGACCCGATCAGGAGCCACCAAATGGTGGGGCGCCGCTCCTAGATCAAGTCAGTATTCAGGAACCAAGACCATCCCGGACGAGTCCCCAGTTGTGATAAATGATTTAGTCCCAAACAGGATTCCAATTTAAGTTTGCAATTTATTAAACAAATAGAGGCAAGCAAACAGCGCTGGGTGCGTCGGGAGTCTCCGCTCCACCAAGACGCACACCTTCACTTCTTACAATTCCTTCCTTTATACTTCTCTAGGCTTCGTTTCTTGCCTTTCTCCGCCTTTTTCTTGGAAGATGACTCTTTCTTTAAGTACGTCACCACTTCCCCGGTCTGCGCATGCTTCATCTTTTTCTAGGTGGTCGTCCGGTGGTCGTTGGGAGGAAGATGCTCCTCTTCGTCAGTGCACTCTACATGACCTCTCTGTTTGTGCAGGCGCTCCGTTATTCTACTTATATTATGCTACTTTATTTGGCTATACATTTTCTTGACATTTCTGCGGTTATTTACAACACTGGTTTGCACTAGTATATCAGGAACTAACTTACATATCAGGAGGCTACATAAGTTACACATATCAAGGGAGTTACCCAAACTATACTTATCAGGAAGTTACATAAAGACTACCACTCCCCTGCTTATGGTCATGCCCTACATATATTCCTTTATTTCAATATAAATGACATTTGCTTCAAGCTTATATTCACTAGATTTTCTTTACACGAATCGCTCATTCCTCACAGTTTCAGGGACAATGGAGCTTTTCTTAGTAGCGGGAAGAGCAAGAAACCTCCACAAATTACAGCTGGGAAGGTTCTGTCTGGATGTGAGAAAAAATAATCCTCACTGAGAGGGTAGTCTTGTGCTGCAAGAGATCACCCAGAGGGAGTCTGGATTATCCCATGGCTTTGTGTTTCAAGGAGCAGCTGGTGAGGGTGGAGAGCCATCAGTGAAGGCATAGAAATGCCAGGGTGAGAGCTAGGTGGGAAAGCAAGATGGCTGTCAGCAAGCTGAAGGGAAAGAGGTGAGGCATGGGACAGTGTAGGGCAGCCTGCATAGAGATGGCCAAGGGTTCTAGCAAGACCGAGAGGTCCAAAAGGACTGAGGTCTTTGTCGTCTTGACTATAGCAGCTGTCTCTACCACCAGGGCCAGTGAGACAAAACTTTATTCTTCTCTTCTCAGAAACTGCCTTCCCAGGACCTGGGCTCAGGGTTTGGCCTTGCCTGCTTCATAAAACGAACCAAGGGTTTTCTCAGCATTACAGCCACCTGTGCAGTGCCCTTGCCTACCTGCAGTCACCGTCTCCAAGTATCTGCTCTAATGAGTCAATGAGGAGCCTTTGGCAGTAATGGGTCTCATTAAGTCCCATTAATGCTTCAAGGTATTTTGGGGTTTGCTTCTGGCTTTGACTTCTTGAGAGGTTTGTTCAGTCTTCTCCCAGTATCTGAGGTTCACGGACTGAGCCCCAAATACACCATGGGGCTCCTTAAAACACAGAAAGCCCTAACAAGTCATGCCTCTTCCTGTAACGTTCTCCACGTCTGCAAGACTCGTATAGCTAATCTGAGTTGTTTCATAGCGTGGTTAAGAAGGAAGATTTCAAAGTGCACCTAATAAAGTTATTTTTAATTTTAAAGGCTGTATTTTGTTAATTTCAGTTTAAAGAAGTGATAGAAGCATTATCCAACTGATATGGATCCTGAGTGTCAGGAGCGTCTCCTGAGGAGGTCTGGACAGGTAGGAAAAGCAGTCCCTTGAGATCTGACACTGGGTGGACAACCTTGCTCCTCACCTCCCCAGACTCCCCACCTGTCGTTGGCCACCTGGGATTTACATCACTTTCCCTTCATCAGACTTCTCTGAACTCTGGGAGCAGAATGTTAGAGCTCCATTGCACCATCTCCCACCCACTTTCCTTAGAGGACTGGCTGCACACAGGCACAGAAGGATGTTTCCCATTTGCAAGCAAAGCAAAGTAAAGCACGATCAAGTGTCTTAAGCAATAAAACACTCCTCAACCATATACTAAGTACAAGCTGCCTCTAATGAGGTCGCCTTTCTACAAGGGATGATCTTACGAGAAATGTTTTAGATAGATAGATAGATAAAGGTAGATACAATTAAAAGAGTTGGCTAAAGATACCGTTATACTACTGAAAGACAGGCAGGCTTTTAGTCCCTGAAGCTCAAAGCAGCAGTGTGGGTGGGAAGTATCTGAATGAACAAAGAGTAAGGGAAGGAGAATAATGGAAAGGGCCTTTGTCTAGACAGTCTGCTGAAAACATTACTTCAGAAATGGTCATTGTATCAGCACAGGTGAAAATATATGAAAGATTAGAATTATTAACTACAAAAGACATTAACCACTTGATCCAGTGTGGCCTGGCAGCAAAGGCAGCCAGCAGTGTCCTGACGTGTATAAAGAGGAGCCTCGCCAAAAGAGTGAGGGAAGTGGTTGTCTCCCCATGCTCATTGCTTGTTAGACCACCTGTAACCAATTATATCCAGTTTTAGGGCCCCAGTTCAGGTGTACTGATCTGGCTGGGATGGGGTTACCTTCCTTCATAGCAGCCTGTGTGGTGCTATGTTTTGCATTTGTGCCTTAAACAGTGTTGATAACACACCAGTGTTCTGGCTATTGCTGAGCAGTGTTTGCACAGTGTCAAGGCCGCCTCTGCTCCCTCCCAGTGAGTGGGCTGCAGATGGGCAAGAACAGCTGACCCCAACTGACCAAAGGGATACTCTCTAACGTACGACGTTGTGCTGAGCAATAAAAGCTGGGACAGAGGAAGAAGGAACTAGAATTTTTTTGTTACAGGAATCACTTCCTAGTTCACATGGAATCCATTGCATAGCATTAGTAAAAGGCCTTAGACCTTCATAAGCGGTGAACTTTCACCTAGCTACTGATGAAGTTCTACTGAACTCTTACTTAGTCGCGTGAGGGAAGGCCCTGAAACTGGTGTAAATTAGAAAGATAAGATAGCCACATCCATCAGCAGAGGTTGCCTCATCGAGAAACGAAAAAGAACGGCCCGCTTGGAGACAGTGAAAGGATCCAATGAGGAAAAAGGAGACCCCAGACCCAAATACTCCAACTGGACTAAACCGTCTCACAAGGGGAGGGGAGCTTAGACTGTAAGGGTATAATTGTCCAGAGAGTCTCTGGTTCAGGGTCCGTCTCCAGAGGCACTCAGCTCAAGCTGTTCTTCACCACTGTACTGCTTAATAAATTCAACTGGTATACGTCATGTCAGAGATTCTGCTTCAGGAAACCTAGGGTTGAGCCTGAGGGAAGAGAAAGCACCCAAGAGAGACTCTGTGTGTGTGTGTGTGTGTGTGTGTGTGTAGAGTCGAAAGGCGCACACGTCGGCTCACTGGAGTCTCCTGCTGCAAAGGGACTCCAGACCCAGCAGTTAAAGTCTCGGGTGGTGTGTGTGCAACTCCTTGATTGGTGTGTGAATGCTCAGGCAGCGGCTTCTCCATTAATGTTTTTTCATTCAAAGAGTCTTCTGTGTGGAGACTGGCTGGGCATCATTTTTGCTTGTGGGAGGTGGTGAGTGGTTGCCTTTGCGTTGCTTGTTATTATTATTGCTTGTTGATTTTTAAAAAATCTCTTTCTTTCACCTGCTAAGCTGTCTTTATCTTGACCCACAACTTTCCGTGCTTTATTTCTTCCTGTTCTCTCTCCTGTCCCAGTGGGGAAGGGGAGGAAAGAGTGAGCGGCTGCGTGGCTGCCGGGCTATTGGCCAGAGTCAATCCACCACATCAAGGAAGACGTTGACAACTGGGAGTGACTTCAGTGGGAGGCTGCCAAGATGCGCAGGGGCTGCAGCACTTGCCTGGGGAGCAGAAACTGAGGGAAAGGGCTGCCTTCGGCCTGGGAAAGGGAAGGTCTGGGGAACCTCATAGCAGCCAGCCAGTCCCTGCAGGGAGGTTTTCAGGAAGATGGAGCCAGTCTTGTCACCGTGGTGCTTGGCAGGACGATAATAGACGATAGTCAAATGTTGAAATAAGGAATGTTGAGGCTGGAGATAGGGACAATCTTTCTCTCCATAAGGGCATCCAAACATTGAAGCAGGTTTCCCAGAGATGTTTTCCTGTCTTTGTCCTTGGACATTTTCCAGCCCCCATGTGGCAAAGCCTTGAGCAAAGTGGTCTGACTCCGTAGCCGATTCTGCTGTGAGCATGAGGTTGGACTGGAGACCTACTGAGGTCCCATTCAGGAGAGTGGAAAACTAAATGATGCTGTGGTTCCTTCCTCTCTAGGTGTGCCCTTGATGACAGTAGGGAAAGCTGTCAGGTTCCCCGTGACCATGGAAGTAAGTCAGATGCTGGCATAGTCAGATCAGCTGAAGTTGTCTTCTCCTCCTCCAGGCAGTGTTGCTCAGATGCAGGACTGCTTCACAGGTATCCCCAAACAGCCCTGGTTATTTCCTTTGCTTCACCATTCATTCCCTTTTCATTCTTTTCCCACCTCTCAAGTCCTGCTCTTTAACCATCCTTATCCCCACCCATGCAAAAAGCCAAGGACTTTTCACTGTTTATCCAGTGGCCCTGCATTTGCTCACTTTGAACCTTCCTTTGGTGTCTCTGAGGTGGTTACTGTGGTGCTTTCTACCTCGCATTGCAACTCAACTTAACGCTAGTACTCTTTTCTTCTCTGTAGTGTCCTGCAGCTACTTAAGTTCTGATCTTGTTAGAGGCACCACGACTCAGGATGGCCGTTGGCACGCATACTTTAAAAGCTGGACTGTTGGAGGTTCAGTCCAGAGGGACCTTGGCACACCTGGGATTTGGCCAGCAGAAACCTCAAGGTTTTGAAGGAAAAGCTCAGAAACAACTCCATGCAGCAGCATGGACAGGGACCTGACTGACTAAGGGAACTGTGACAATGCCATATGAGTCAGTGGTTCTCACATTTCGAAAGGAGAGTGGAGTGTCTGGAGGAGGTCTGCCAACTTGAAGTGAAGGGCCTAAAGGATGAGCTGTGGGGAGAGTCTGAGGGAGCTGGGTGTCTGTAGCCTGCTGAAGTGGAGGCACGGGTTTACCTAGCAAGAGCCTGCACCTGCCTGGAGGGATAACGGAGCCAACCTGTTTTCTGCAGTCACCATTGATACGACAGAAGGAACAGCCACAAGCTGCCTCTTGGGAGCTTTAGGCTGAACCTCAGGAAAAATAAAATGGACTAGGAGGAGCGTTGCCATGATCTCCACCTTTGGAGCTCTTCAAGTTTCAGCGCCGCAAAGTCACGGCCAGCCTGGAGGCTGGACTAGAGACCCCCTCGCAGCAGTCTCTTTCCCAACAGGCCTGTGCCTTGCCACATGTCATATGAGAAGAGACTAAGCTGGAGGAGAGGGTCTCTACATCACAGGACAATTCAGGGTGGAAGGAGGGTCAGGAGGTCTCTAGAGTTGCACTGGCTCCAAGCAGGGCCAGCTCTGAGGTCAGACCAGCTTGCTCGCTAAATGCCAGAATCCGGAGAAAGAGTTTACACATGAACCAGGCATCTGTGCCGCCGTTACAGAAATGGAGACAAGGCCTTTGACCAGCTCCCTGAACACAGCTATTGGTACGTCATGCCCCCTGAGAACATCCATCCTCCCGGGAACATCCATCTTCTTGTCCAAAGGAGTGGGATCCTTATGCAACTATCCTGCCATATCTCCAGACCATGGGGTGCTTTACACTGTAAACAGAACTGAAGGAAAGCCTCTGACTTGGGTACGGTCAACTGAATTGCTAAAAGAGGGCAAGATGGAGGGATCTCGGAGCTTCCAGGTTCTTCCTGAAGATAGAAGGCCTCAGATATAGGAACAGAAGATAACAGTTTTGAACTAGCCTAGGCTTTAGATCATTTCACATGTGATGGCTCTGCTCCATCCTTTCAGTCATTGGCACCCAGAAACCTCATCTGCTTTTCCTTCCTCTCCTCCCAAAAGCTGATCAAGTGATGGGAAGAAAGGAAGGAGAAAGGCCCTAGGCCTCTGTGACTCACCTGGGCTCTGGCACTTGGAGGGCCACAGTGTCATCCATTGTACACCCCATAAAGAATCAAGCTGGGAAGTGACTCTTCACGTACAAGTGAACAAGGTCGATGGACAGGCAAGGCTGTGTCTGGAGACCAGTACACCTAGAGCATCGATCAAGCTGGGGCTGAAACTCAGGCCTGGTCTTCAATGGTCTCCTGGGCCCATGGACAGAGGTGTGGATGGAGGCCCCAGGTGAGGCTGATTAGGGTCCTGAAGGCCTGTGGATGCTCTCAGGGCCCTGACACTGCCCCCATGGGATCCCACCTGCCAGTGCCCTCAGTAGGCCAAGTTCTCATTCCCGCATGTGCAGGGTCTGTGCTCGGCTACTCTCCTTCCCCGCTTCTGTGCAGATCTGGGAGACCACAGTTTCATGCTGACTACAACCAAGGCTGAAACTGGTCTTCCCATCCCTGACCAACTTTTCCTCTTTTGGGAGTACAAGGTCCAGGTGAGCCTCAGACTGGGTGGCACAGTTAGAAGCTGACCCACACGCAACATCCTGTTGCATGTCCCATAGAGAACATCCACACATCTGACCTGCTCTGGTAGCAAGCAGGGCATCCTCCACTTCTCGCCTTCCCTGTTAGTCTCGCCTAAAGATGTTGTATCTCCGTCAGTCACAAAAGCTGTGGGAGCTGTCCTTTTCCATCTTGACTCTTGCTCCCCTAACGTCACAGCTTTGCGATGGCATGTTGTCCTCCTGCTGTCTGTGCTCCAGGCTGTGGGCTTTGGTGCACATTAGGCCTGTAGCACCTCAGATGTGGCACCAGGGCCAAGGGCAGATTTGTCACATGGACACCTGATACCAAAAGATTGGCCCTCTTTGTGTGGAAAGGCTTCACAGCCGATGTGTGCTGGAGTGGATGGCAGGAGGCAACATAATGATGAAGGAGGTTCTCACAACGAGAGCAAAAGCTGCAGTCCCCAAGACCAGACAGAAAACGGCCTTGGGCTGTGCAGCCCTGGCAGGAGAGGGGTTTGCTGTCCCAGGTGACTCTTGCAGCAATGCGTGGGGCCTGTGACAGAGGTGAAGCCGATCTCCAAGAAGGACAAGCTGCTGCTGAGAAAGTCCCCGGGGGAGGACAGCCTGTCATCCAGCCACACTGTGGACATCATGCTGGGGGCTGACTGGCTAGATAGCAGCTCTGCAGAGAAGTACCTTAGGGTCCTGGAGGGCAAGCAGCTGAGCATGAGCCAGCCAGGCAGCCTCGCAGCAAAGGCCAGCAGCCTCCTGGGCTGCATTAGGAAAAGCATTGCCGGCAGATGGAGGGAAGTTAACCTTCTCCTCCACTGAGCACCGGTGGGCCACATCTGGAGTGCTGTGTCCAGTGCTGGGCTCCCCAGTGCAAGAAAGTTGTTGACCTGCTAAAGCAAGGCTATCAAAGGGCCACAAAGCTGATTTAAGGGACCGCAGCATCTTCCATAGGACGGAAGGCTGAGAGGTCTGGGACTGTTAAGCCTGGAGAAAAAATTGCTCAGGAGTGTGGAGTAATAAGGCACGGACTGTGGCAGGGCTTCAGGCCAAAGACCTTTATTGTTAGCGTAGCGTGCTTTTTATACAAATACAGCCCGTTCACGCACCTAAAAGTGCTACCCGGTTGGCTATTGCTTTAAGTCCACGCGACTCTCACAGAGGCAGGATTGGTCGCCTCTGTATGTCCACGCGCTCCTTTGCTTCTTCTTAGTTGTTTACCACAGCTCCTTCTCTTCAAGGTTGAGCCCTGCAGGTGTCCGGCTGTTTACCAGCTTCTCAATGCCACAGCTCCTTCTCCTTAAGGTCGAGCCATGCAGGGTGATCCCAATATCACCCCCTTTTTGTTTATCTATAAACAAAACCTGATGGTTCATTCGCAACCCGAGGACTGTGAGGAAGATGGACCATCTGTACATTCTTCTATCGTCCTGCACCACGAACTCAGCCCAGCAGTCGGTAGGTGCCAGCTTTACATGGGCGTCCCCACGGAGGCAACGGTGGCCTTGCCGTACACCGGCCCACTGCCCTTTGGGAAATCCCGGTATTTATACATTTGCAGAGGAACGAGTTTCGACACACGTGGCCAGCGAGTGTCAGAACACGCCTTGGTTGCCACCTTTCAACACAGAGAGCCTATGGCATACGCGCCCGCTGGCCAGACGTGCTGCACGTGCCCCAGCCACCCTGTCTGTTGGTTCGTAGGCTTTGTTCACGCGGCATATTACCATAATCCAGCAGTCACATATCAACCATGCTCAAGCCAATAGCAGAATGTTATAAGGCAAACAAAATTGTGAATTGTGCTTTATATTCCTCCGTTACTGCATGTCTTCCCCATCCTCCCCTAACCTTGATCAACTTTCTTATCTCTTGGGCTGTTTTCTCTCACCCAGCATAGTATCTGTTTCTTACCCAGCCATCCATTTTCTGATATTCTAACTGCAGTTTTCTCACAGGCCAAAATTCCATCTGTTAACCCCTCCGTATGTATACGATAATTGGCGATAATTTCCATTTCTGCCGACAAGCTAACTATTGCTTTTTCTAGCTGAGATAAA